>NW_005187854.1:91464-93170 GCF_000239375.1 Pundamilia nyererei
AGGCGAACTACCAGTCTATACGGTTAAACCGGAAGCGAAAGAAAGACCAGTCCGAACATTGCACAGAGACCTGCTCCTTCCTTGTAGCTTCATACCGGTCACGGAGTCAACTGAAAACAGTCCCAAAAAGCCCCAAGCTCGGCGGAACACAAGGCAAACTGTTGTTCAGGAAGACGACGACAACCTCGACTCCGAGTATTTACCAGTACCTACCTGGATACCAATCTCCATTACCAGCTCTGTCAAGCCAACTCCTGTTGTGCCCCGCACTGAAAGTGTGCAAAGACAGTTTCCAGCTTATGATGAAGCCGAACGTGACAATCCCACCGAATGTGACAATCCCACCGAATGTGACAATCCCATCGGACGTGACAGACAATCAGAGGAAATTGAGGAAACGGAAGTTGTGAACTTACCTGAAACTGCAACTGAAAACTTACCCGAACATGTGGACTTACCTGAGCCTAGCTTGCTGGAGACCAACATTCAAGTTGAAGATCCTGTGGAGAGAACCCAGCAACCTAGCGAGCAAGTCCTGCCCAATGTGGATGAGACGATGCTAGAGCGTCCTAATGACCAAGAAGGAGTCATAACTGAGCAGCCTAGTTCGCTTGGTTCACAGAACAGCTCTCAGGAAGAACATGACGTTCTTCGTCGATCTCAAAGGCCATGTCAAGCACCAGAAAGGTTGCAGTATTCTACCTTAGGTAACCCCTTACTGTATGTTGTTAATGCAGTATTTAATAGCCTAAACGAAGCCATTTCAAGCTCTATGCAGTCTAGCCATTTAGATGCGCAGGGACGTGCATACCATCAAGTGGGGAGGGTGTAACCCACATTTGAGTATGGCTTAGATAAAATATGCCAGAATGAGAAAAGAATCATTAATCTAAGCAGCACACTTCATTTATAATGAATAAACTATAGGTGCAGCAGTTAAGGAGTTAACTGTTCTGGTTTAGACACGTGTTACTCTAGGCCAATGAGCTGCTGAAACATGGTACAGGCTCCGCCTGCCACCCCTGCCTAGGAGGACACAGATTTTTCTCTTCTCTCTTTTTCGCTCGCGAACCTTCCATGAGCAAGCTAGTAAGGAAACGAGACACGGCGAATTATTGAGACAAGGTATGAAAAAGAGTAATATAGGCGGAGAGTTAGCACTCACCGTTTACTAAAACTATTTTATTGTTTGTATATTGCTAAGACGAGTAATTAGCTGGTTCTTTTTACATTGCTTAGTCGAGAAAGGTCGGGAGTTAGAGACAACGCCATTTCATCGGTCGTGCGCCATCTCGCGCTGCTCCGTCTTTCTAATTCTGAGATCGGTGAGCAAAGTATTTTACTTGTTCATTATTTATCTGTGTTTCATGAATGCCTTGCAAGTAAAATGTTCCAGTGTTTAATGATAATTGTTTAGGAATGTTCTGTAGGAAACTTTGTTCAATTTACTGAAACCCAGCAGTTGAAGCGAATGTGTGAATTGTGATTTTATGAGGAACTTAATATGTCCCATGACACTGTCCTTGACAGGTCAGGTTTTTTTTGTTGTTTGGTTTTGTTTTTTGTTTCTTTGGTTTGTATCTTCCTGGTGCATTCCAACGGATCCTGAAATTGATAGCGAGCCAACCCCGTTGAAGGACCAATTGACTTTGTTCTGTCCTGCACATCAGAGTGTGGTAGGCCAGATGCAACAAAACAGAAACACA
>NW_005187854.1:94772-102722 GCF_000239375.1 Pundamilia nyererei
TTTTTGCCCCACTGTACATCCCTCTGGACTCGCGGGTGGGTTGTTATAAGGACTTGGGTTCATGGACTCTGTACATTCCATAAATGTGAACAAAAGTGAGTGTGAGCGGTTGGAAATAACCCTCCAGCTGATTAACTGTTGCTAATTGTAACGAAATCTGTGAAAATGCAAGTAAGTGTTAACATTTATATGCTGATGATTGAAATTGTGGTTCATTGTTGGATGTGAACTGTACTTCTAGACAGGGTGCACCTAGGTAAGATTTCTTTCTCATCGAGTGATTACTGTGATTTTGCCAAAAGGTATCATTAAGAGAGTACTGGTACCGAAAGGGAATAATTTCATTTGTAAATGTTTTGTATGTTTATCATAATGTTCTGTTGTTTCTAAATGAAAAGAAAAATACAACTCCGGTAACTTTTCAAAACTCGCGGTTGTCTGAGTCTCATTCAGTTCGCCTCTCCTGTACGTAGCCGAACCAACTGGTCCAAATCATTGAGCTCTTTGGTGTCAAATTTGGGTGACATGCCTTTTTTGATCTGGGAGTATTCGAAACACGCACATTAGTGTTACCTATGCCATTGGTAAACCCGAACACCAATTATTCTCGTTGTGGTGTCCATGTGGCTCAGAGGTCACGATAAAAAGGCGATAGAAAAAACACAAAAACGGCACTGTTTGGTCCAGAGTGGTCGCTGCGTGCTGTTGCCGTACCGCCATCTCATCTACTTGTAATAATAATATTTGTAAACTTGTAATAATTCTACTTGTTCCCACTGTGTTCCCCACCTGTTTCTACTCGCCTCATATCCTCTTGTAGTTATTGTCTCAGTCTTCCGTCGCTTTTTCAGTTTTCTGCCTCTGTTGTGTATTTGCTCTTGTTACCCGGATACTTAGCTGTGTGTATTCTAGTGTTCCCTGGATCATTACAACACTTGTGTGTTCATAAGTCAGTTTTCCTAGTATTGATTCCTTTTGGACTTTTTAAACCTGACAGCAATAAAAACTTGTCCTATTTTGATTTTGTCTACAGATGAAGCTCTGTACGGTTTGTAATCTGTCCACTTAAACATGTTTTGTCTGTGGATATAGTTTCATTATTCCTCATCCTGAACAGAACTCATAGACTGGGCAGCATCGTTCCTCTTTTTAGTAGTCCTGTCAGCAATTTTTCTTTTCGTTTATAAAAATAGAACTTCCAAGCAAATTGTTTCTGTGGGGTACTGTGTGTTTCCCCGTCCTTCACTCGTGTATGTTCATTTGAAGAGGAAAAACCTTCCACGGGACTCCGATATGAAAATATACAAACAGAAATATAATTCAGAGCATGTAAATTGTCTTACAGGCGTAATGAGGTTTAAGTTACCCTCAACAACAAACAAACTACGGTAGAAAAACCGTGTGGCTCTGCAGCGTCTTGCCTCTGCTATGTCCCCACCCCCTCAGCACCGTGTGCACTTAGTTGCATAAATCCATGATGGATTTAAAGTATAAACCTAGCCTTTAAAGTGAACATATTCAAAGTTTTACTTTACCAAGCCAAAAAACAATAAAATAATTTTAGTTTCACTATAAACATGAATTTACTTATTAAATTACTAATTACCCAAAATAAGTTTAACAGCAAATATAAATTGAACTATATTAACCTGGCTCCCACACTGTGTGTCCTGCTGTGTAGACTTGCCTTTCTTAGTTTAACATAGTTTCCTTGTGTTTCTCTTCACTTATTACAGCAGTTCTGGTGAAATCACACTTCTTAGGCTGACTAAGGCTGCACAGAAAACGTGACATAGCAGGAGATCAGGGACTATCATGATGCTGCGTCTTTAGACCCAGCTTTAAGTTACAGACCAAGATTCATATTCTTCAGTATCCTGAGTAATTGGGCCTAATTGGGCCTATTTTTTTATGATACCATATTATGTTTTTGTGTTTACACCATCAGGCTATAGGTTAGTTCTTGGTCATAGTTTGTTTATGTTCTGCTTCAGTTTAATCTTTCTTCTGTGTCATGGATTCAGCCAGACGCCTCCAGAAAGACTCTTTATATTGGTTCTGATTAGCAATAAGCATGATTAACTATCACCAACCTACTTAACACTCACACTAGGGCTGCTCGATTATGGCAAAAATGATAATCACGATTATTTTCACTGAAATTGAGATCACGATTATTTGACGATATTTATTTAACCCTTTAAGACCTACTATAGAACCAAGTCCACCAGAGCTTATATTGTTTTTTTACATGTTGTAGTGCCATTGGGAGCATTTCAAGTTGCTATACGTCAATACAACTGTTATTGCCCATATTTTAATAATATGTATGCATTAAGTCCATAGTAACTACATTAATTGCAAAAAAAAGTGCAATAAACTACAAAAAAATTGAAAATCATTTTTGTTTTTGTTTTTTACATATATTTCTACTTGGAGAAATTTAAAAGGTTTATCCCTCAAAACTTTAAATGCAAAAAATAGTTTACAACAACAGGAAATTTATTTTGAGTGTCTTCATAGTTTTATTTTGGAGATAAAGCAATTTTTATATACTGCAGGAAAAACAAAAAAACAATCCTATGATTCAAATTTGCAAAGAAAACAGCATGTGCATCAAAATAAACTATTTCCAGCAGTGCAATATGAGTTCTAAGCATCCCATCAGAAAAGTCAAACATGACTTATAAAAACACCAGTATAGGTTTTTAAGGCCTGCAAGTAAAAAACTACATTTTCCGCGAAGATGACGTCTATTCCGGTTTCTGGCAATGGCGGACATGCGATAGTTCGCGCTGCCGTCTGTTTCAATGTCGGAAGTGTTACGAACAGCTGATCGGATTGGCAAAGCGTGTTTCTGGAATATTATGTTTTTGTTCCTGCTAGTGCTTTTTATGCAATTTTTGCAAAGCTTTATGTGGAAGGAAACCGTGACCGAGGACAAGCTGATGGCATGAGATGTGAGTACAACTCCTCTGATTTCATATGCAAAAAAAAATGATTGCGCTAGCTTACGCGGTTCTGGTTCTACAGGGATTTAAAAATAGTTATGCAAAACGGAGCATGCCCACTCTGACTGGCTTTAAAGGGTTAACAATAACAATGTATTGAATAATGACTTTAAAAAAATAATATAAAACAGTGTGCAAATACTGATAACAGTGCAAATGTTTGCAATATAAGAAATAAATGAAAAATCTATGTTTAGTGAACTTTGCACTGTTGCTCTGTGGTGCAGCTACGACACCGTAGCAAAGTTTACACACTATGTCTACTTGATCCACGTCTGACTCCGCGAACCCATAATGTTTCCACACCACTGAAGTTTTTTTTTTACCCCTCTTTTCAACCAACAGCAATCACTCTCCTCTCCAAATAACTTCTGCTTAGCTTTCCGAGTTTCCCTCGGGTCCTCTTAATTGTTGTGACGCGTGTTCGAAACGCAGAGAGGTGCGCTCGATTTGCCACACGGAGCAGCGCGAGAGTAAAGCACGAGGGAGGGGCTAATAATCGGCTCAGTCACTTTTAATGATCGTTGAAAGCCCAGATCGTAATCGTGATTAAAATTCGATTAATTGAGCAGCCCTAACTCAACACATGATGACAGGCCACAGACTTCCACACTCTTATCTTCACCACATTCCTCCAGCCAGTCTCACACACAGAGACTAATATGTTGAGGTTGGAGGTGAATGATGCCAGTGCAGGCAAAATCCAGACATTAAACAATTTTTCTTGTTCATCCTATTAATTAGGGTCATACTTCAATTAGAATTAAGCATGATTAATTATTTGGAGAACAGCATATAGATAAACATATAGATGTTAAATCCTCGTACTCCACTTTTGAGGGTGTGTTTCACATACCCTTTTAAGTCTTTGTCTCTGTGGTAGGTGTTCGTTACTCCCTGTTTTCTTTTGGTAACCTTTTTCTTATATGTTAGGGGTCAGCTTTACTTTCCCCATCATTTCCCCAGTTAGTCCCAGCTGTTCTTCCACCTGTTTCCTCTTCCTACTTTACCTTTTATGCATTTATTGTTTGAGTCTAGCCTTGTTTCTTGCCGCATTCGACCGTCTTTGGTTGTGTCTTCTGTCTTATCTATTTAAATTTGTTCTGTGAGTCACAGAGAATAAAATCAAGATTTTTTTTTTAAAGTTTATTACCATGTTCTGCATTTAAGGTCCTGCTCTGTCTGCCACACAGTCATCATATGACAGAAACAATAAATGGATTGTTCTCTTTCTTTAACCCTTTAAAGAACGCTTGGTTTTGCGTAACTATTTTTAAATCCCTGTAGAAACGGAACCACATAAGCTAGCGCAATCATTTTTTTTCATATGAAACCGGAAGAGTTGTACTTACATCTCATGCCATCAGCTTTTCCTCGGTCACGGTTTCCTTCCACATATAGCTTTGCAAAAACTGCATAAAAAGCCCTTGCGGGAACAAAAACATAATATTCCAGAAACACGCTTTGCCAATCCGATCAGCTGTTCATAACACTTCCCACATTCAGCGCGAACGATGGCGTGTCCGCCATTACCTTCCCGAAACCGGAAGTGACATCATTTTCGCAGAAAATGTAGTTTTTTACTTGTAGGCCTTCAAAGCCTATACTTGTGTTTTTATAAGTCATGTTTGACTTTATGCTTTTCTGAATAGTTTCTGGGATGCTTAGAACTCAAATTGCACTGCTGAAAATAGTTTATTTTAATGCACATGCTGTTTTCTTTGAAAATTTGCATCATAGGATTGTTTTTCGTTTTTCCTGCAGTGTATAAAAATTGGTGTATTTCGAAAATAAAACTATGAAGACACTCAAAATAAAATACCTGTTGTTGTAAACTCTTTTTTGCAACTTTTTTGCATTTAAAGTTTTGAGGGATAAGCCTCTTAAATTTCTCCAAGCAGAAATATATGTAAAAAACCAAAAACGATTTTCAGGTTTTTTTGTAGTTTATTGCACTTTTTTGCAATTAATGTAGTTACTATGGACTTAATGCATACATATTATTAAAATATGGGCTATAACAGTTGTATTGATGTATAGCAACTTGAAATGTTCCCAAAATGGTACTACAGCATGTAAAATATAATATAAGCTCTGGCAGACTTGGTTCTATGGTAGGTCTTAAAGGGTTAAAAAAGTGGTTAAAAAAAAACAAAAACTAATTTTGACTTATAATGAAACAGATTTAAATAATAAGAAAGCTGATTAAAATGAACCTTCACAATAAAATTAGAATATTTACAGTATAAGACATTTAAAAAAAATGATGGGAGAAAGAAGTATGTACAGTTATTTCAAGTGATCTGATGGATATACGAGGTCTGGTGTTTGCCTGAATGGGAAGTCTCTGGCAGTGTCACTTTATCTGACATGGATGGAGTACTGCAAGAGTTTGTCTTTTGGCAAGTGCAGCATCACACAGGGTGGTCTGCAGGTGGTTCTTGTGGAGTCTTCTTTCTTTACCATTAAATACATTTTCGGTGCTGGCTCAATCGACAATCACAAAACAGCTGAAGAGCTGCTGTTAAGAGCTGTGGCTGAATTTGGATTGACATTATTGTAGTCAGAGCTCTCTTCTGGGTCACCACGTTGCCCTGTTGAGGTGATCAAATGAAAGCATTTCAAGTGTAATTATTAATGATGATAATTATCAAGGTATTTTCTCATGGTCATCACCTCACATTTTGTGCACTCACTTGTCTTGTTAATGACTGAGCTGAATCACAGATGTGACATTGTTATAATCACCTTCTGCTGGACCTGAAATAAGAATCTGATTGACTTTCATGTTAAACAGTTATTGTATCATCATCCAGCTTCCACAAGCTCTGTATTAATGAAAGTGTAAACTTTACCATTTTCAGTGTTTTCACATCTTCTGACTGTCTCATAGACAGAACGATCACCTGCAGGTAAGAGAAAATCAGTCACCTCATGTCTGTGATACTAACTTAAACACAAATATTCTTACAAATAACATTTATATTAAAAGCTGCAGCAGATGTAACAAGTACAGTCTTGTTGCAAATAGCATCAGAATATTTGAAACTGCATGAAAAACTAACCATGAAGAAGAGAGGAGAACACTTGCTGCTGATCTACATCCTGACTAAGCGTCTGCTCATTAGCAGCACCTTTATTAAAAATGTAAAATTAGATGTTTGTTTTATGTTGTTGTGGATTATACATTCTTGTGAACAGTTTGCATTTTATGACTCAATGCTGCATCTGTGTATTTAATCATTTAAGATATAAAATATGTAATATTAGAAGAAAAATATGAAAATCTCACCTTTGAACTTTTTACAGCAATACAACAAGAGCAGGATGAAAATAAATGTAATTCCAGAAATTGCTCCAATGCTTATCAGAATAGGAAATGAAGAGATTTCAGGACTCGGGACATCTACTGTGGATAAGAAACATATGTTTTAAACTGAACCTAAGTTATAAGTTAAAAAAAGTTAAATAATATATCATAAACTCACCCTTTGTATCAATGCTGACTGACTGGCTGTCCTCTGTGTAGTAAACTGGGTTTCCTCTTCCTCCTCTGCACCTGTAGAGTCCTTCCTGTGAGACACTGATTTGTCCATTTGAGTGGAAAACTGCATCTTGTGTGGTCAGAGGTTCAGACGAGTTCTCATCTCTGTACCAGTAGTATTTCCATCCAGATGATGATGATGAGTTCACAGAGCAGGTCAGGGACACACTGCCCCCTACTGGAATGTCTCTCATATCAGAAGTTATTTGGGCCTTTGGTTGATCTGCTGTTGAGTTTAAACAAAGACACAAAGAAAATATGAATATATACCCCACACACAGGCTGGGATCACACCAGTCTGATGTAATCTGCATGTGTCTGTATGTTGTTGGGAATAAACTTGCTCTCCAGTTTCCAACAACACATAGGAAGGAATAAGAGCAAACTGAAATGGTATGAGTGCTCTTACAGAGGCCGATAATGCATTTTATTCTTTTAGTGTTTATTTTTTTCTGTTTCATTATGATTCTTCTCTGGATTTATAAAAGAGTACCACAACAGAAGACACAGAACTTCTTCCCAATCGAAGTTTATAATTCCCAGACTAGTAGTAGTCTAACTAGTAGCTGCACAGAGAAATTTGAAATAGAAACACTTTATTTATGAGATTTTTAATTTCAGACTTTCATAAAGCATTTTCATTTGTTTAGATTATTTGTTCATGGCAAGTTTGCTTTGATTAGCAGATAGTCTTCTTCCTACATGACCAGAAGAAACGCATCAATATATTTCTCTGTATCTATAAACTTCCTGTTGCAAAAATACACACTAATATCAAAAAGTCACACATCACTGTTCGTTCCATCAATACAACAAAATGCAATGATTTATCTACCACTGTTCTTAAATGAAGTCTTTGAAAGCATCAATTTCCTGACAAAAAGAGAAAGAAGAAAAATCTTCAACAGTAATGCAACTGAACAAGGAAAATATTGCATTACTTCTTGTAACTCCATTAATCACAAAGACAACCAGTAATTTAAAAAAATATATAAATCTTACTATTATAAAAAGGATAATGTAATATGGTTAATATGCTACATCTTCACCCCACACATTCTGTCCACTTTGTATTTCCACAGACATCACCTCAGTGTTTGTTTGTAATAATAATTTTTCCACCTTGTCAGTTTTTTTCTGTTTTTGTATTTCTGTCATTATTAGGGATGGGTACCGGTGTCGGTTCTGACATAAATGGTAGTAACCAGACCAAAAAGCAGCGCACATTTCGGTGCTTTATTTCGGTGCTTTTTGTCCCTGAGCTGTGATACACTTTAGATTCTAGCCAATCATTTTACGTTTCCGAGGATAGTAGGCGGGGCCAGGTACGTACGTTCTGTTAGAGCAGAGCTACAGATTAAAAATGTCCAAGGCGAAGCGGTCAAAAGTCTGGCT
>NW_005187854.1:121476-123575 GCF_000239375.1 Pundamilia nyererei
CTGAGGAATGATTCTGTTGAATGCTGAACTGAAGTCTATGAACAGCATTCGAACATATGTGCCCTTATTGTCCAGGTGGGTGAGGGCAAGATGTAGGGTGATAGTGATGGCGTTCTCTGTTGACCGGTTGGGGCTATAGTCAAACTGCAGTGGGTCCAGTGTGGGTGGCAGCAGGGTCTTAATGTGCCTCATGACAAGCCTCTTAAAGCACTTCATCATGATGGGTGTGAGTGACGGTAGTTGTTGAGGCAGGACACTGGGGACTTATTTGGCACAGGAACGATGGTGGTTGAGGCACGTTGGGACAACAGCAGTGCTCAGGGAGAGGTTGAAGATGTCGGTGAGGACATATGTCAGCTGGTCTGCACATTCCTTGAGCACTCTACCAGGAATTTTATCTGGATATGTGGGTTAACTCTGCAAAGAATTTTCCTCACATCAGCAGAGGTCAGACAGAGAACCTGGTCGTTATGACTTCCTCACCGGCACATCATTCTGGGGATCAAACCATGCGCTGCGTCTCACCGCTGTCCTGGAAGTGGCTGTGGATTTTTCTGCCATGCGCGCGCTTCGCTGCTTTGATGGTTTGAGACAGTTTGGCCCCCTTGTCACCTGCTCTGAAGGCAGAGTCTTGAATCCTTAGCAGGTCATGTACTTCTGCAGTCATCCATGCTTTCTGGTTGGTCCGTATTATAATATCCCTGGAGTAAGTGACATCATCGATGCACTTCCTGATGTAGCTAGTCACAGATGATGTGTACTCCTCCAAGTTGGTCCAGTCGCCATTTGTTGTAGCCTCCCTGAACATGTTCCAGTCAGTGTGCTCAAAAGAGTCCTGGAGAGCAGAGAGAGCTCAAGTAGGCCAAGTTCCCACCTGTCTCAGAACCAGTTTGGAGTGTCTGTGGAGCGGTCTGTATGCCGGAATTAGCATAATAGACCAGTGGTCTGAGTGTCCGAGGTGGCGGCGGGGCTTCGCTCTCTGCACACTGGGAATGTTTGTGTAAACAAGATCCAGCATGTTTTACCCCCCGTGGCAAAGTCAACGTGTTGATGGAATTTTGGAAGGACTGACTTGCGATTTGCGTGACTGAAATCTCCGGCGATAAAAAACAGTCCATCGGAGTGTGAGTTCAGGAGCTCACTGATCAGCTCGCAGAGCGCCTCCTTAGTATTAGCGCTGGGTGGGATGTACACTGCTGTAATGAGCACAACAGTGAATTCTCAAGCTACATAAAAAGGTCTGCATCTAACAGTCATAGGCTATGTCCACATGTACCTGGGTATTTTTGAAAACACAGATTTTTCTATGCGTTTGCACCTTTCGTCCACACGTAAACGGCTTTTTCGGTCACTGAAAATGGAGATTTTTGAAAACTCCTGCCAGGGTGGAGATTTTCGAAAGTTCTAACTATATATGTAAGCATTTAAACACTGCAGAGAGTAAAATTTACGTGTGGATGAGGAAAACGTCCACACTGTGTGTCCTGCTATGTAGACTTGCCTTTCTTAAGCTTAACATAGTTTCCTTGTGTTTCTCTTCACTTCATTTCATTTCATTTTTTCATTTATAAAGCACATTTAATAACAACAGGGCATTGACCAAAGTGCTGTACAATATAACAATTAAACAGTGACATTAACAACAACAACTGATAAAAATTAAAAGCAGATTAGGATAAAAGAATTGGTAACTCTCCTACAGTTTCGAAAGCCAGAGTAAAAAAAATATGTTTTAAGATGCGATTTAAAAAGAGTAACAGTTGGGGCCTTTCTAATGTGGAGAGGTAGATCGTTCCACATTTTCGGTGCCACAACTGCAAATGCCCGATCTCCTCTATGAACCATCCTAGACTTATGTAAAGTAAGGAGTAGGTGATCACTTGATCGAAGGGCTCTAGAGGGCGTATACTGCTGCACAAGGTCAGACAAATAGTCCGGTCTCTGGCCATTTAGCACTTTATAAGTTAAAAGTAAGATTTTGAATTTAATTCTAAAACGCACTGGAAGCCAATGAAGGGAAGCAAGTACCGGAGTAATATGTTGGTGTTTCTTCACACGAGTCAAAAGGCGAGCTGCAGCATTCTGTACAAGTTGGAGCC
>NW_005187854.1:124519-128914 GCF_000239375.1 Pundamilia nyererei
ACTGGCTGCACTACAGCGTGCTTGTATCCAGTTGGTACTACTCCAGAGCTGAGACTGCTATTAAAAATAGTTAAAATGTCAGGACCGACTACCTTAATAATCTTTTTTAGAAAATGGGTTGGGACTGCATCTGAGGGGCAGGATGATATCTTTATGCTATTGCAAAGCTCTTCTACCTCGTTAAGACATACAGCCTGTCAAGGTTCGAGTTTTTGAGGAGGAGACAAACAACTGCACGGTCCTCAGTAGATGTCAAAATAGTGGTTTTTATTATACACATATATATGTGGGGAAGATGAGCATCATAAACCTTTCAGAGCTGATCTCCCCTGAAAAACCATGTCACAAGGCTTTTATTGCAATGATGTCGTCAAGTCACATGATAAGTATCAGTCAGTTCTCAGAACTCAGGAAGTTCCCCTTATATGGCCTCCAGATGTTTCCACTCAGTCCAGCACTTAGAGAAAACCAGTGTGTGTGGTGTGTATATCTATTCGTGTCTATTGTGAGTGTGTGTGTGTCAAACAGGGAGCATGTCCTGAGACGCCCTCACAGTTCTCCATAAGTGTGTGCGTGTTCTATATGACTATGTAGGTGCGTGTAGTGTGGACTTGAATGTGTGTACTCCGTGTAAGTGTATTCAATTGTTGTCCAAAACCAAATATGGGGTTGTCTTTAGTCGGCCTCAGCTCTGACAGCATTACAGTGGAATGTGTGGGGAGTGTGTAGTGCATGTATCTGCAGACCTCTTATTATTGGTCAGTTTAACATGAATATGATTAAGCCTGGAATGCAGGATTCTTCTGTAACCATAAATGATAAATGATAAACCATAAGTGATGCAAAAGCAATAATACTGAGTGTGAATAGTAACACAGAGACAGTAAAATAATATTCCACCTGATAAGCCTCAAACTGGTCAAAAGTTGTTGAGGGGGTATATGTTAATGAGACATTATACAGCACTGGGATAGATGTAGATCGAAGCCTTTCTATCTTATTAATAAAAAACTGCAAGAATCTATCGCAAGTTTCAATGGAGCTATCTATATGGAAAGCGGGGGAGGTATTCAAGACCGATTCAATAACTGAGAAAAGAGTTCGAGGGTTATTAGAGTTGGTCTCAATAATGCTTGCGAGAAACTTAGATTTTCTTGGCTTTTACGATGACTTGATATCTAGATAGGCTCTCTCTCAGCAGCAGGAAAGAGACTTGTAACTTTTTTCCATTTTCGTTCGGCTTTCCTGCACTGTCGCCTAGCTGATGTCACAGGCTGGGTCTCCGACCCAGCACTCTGAGTTTTCTTTGTATTTTTTGATATGTTATTAGTTTTTGTGTTATTTCCTATTTTGCCTTTAGTTTAGACAGTTATTGGTTATTGTTCCTGGGTTTTCTATGTTTTGGGGTTTGGTATTTATTCATCACGTATTAGGTCTGTTAAGTTGTGTTGTCATGTTTAGTTTTAGTATTTCCTGTTTTATTCTGACAGTGTCATGTGTTCTTTGTTCATTGTATTTAGCTTTCCTCTCCTGGTCCTGTCATTTAGGTTTATGTCAGTCAGCTGTTTCCCCCATGTGTCTCCACTTCCCCTGATCACCTCTTGTATGTATTTAAGCCCTTTGTTTTCTGCATGCTATTGTCGGGTCGTCTGTTATTTTGACCTTAGCCTTTGTTTTCGTCTTTGCCTGTTTATGGTCTCCACAGTTATAGTTTTTGGTCTTAGTACCTCTTAGTGTTTTGTTTCGTAGTGTTTTGACAGTTTGCTTTGGTTTCCTGGTTTTCCCTGCCGTCATCTCAATAAAGGATCACTTTTCTGTTTAAACTTATTACTCCTCGTCATCATCTGCTTTTGGGCCCTGTTTCCATACACATCGGCGCACCCCGCCGTGACAGCTGATCGAGTTGAGTTGTTTATCCACGGATCTGAGTAAGCTGTTGATTGCACTGATTTAAATGGAGCGATCTCATCAAGAATAGTCTTACATTTATTATTAAAATTCAAATCCATCTGCTCAATGCCATCACCAAGAGCAGAATTCGACAGTCCTTCAAAGGCAGTGGAAAACTGTTCTGTGGAAGTTGGTTTAAAAACACGATACCGTCGTGTTGAGGATGTAGGTTTAAGATGGCAATGAGATAAAAGTATATTAAACACTAATAGACAGTGGTTGGAAAAGATTGCATCACTTATTTCCAAATTAAAAATTGGTAATCCAAAAGACAACACGAGGTCCAACGTGTGGCCCTGTACATGTGTTGGATCCAATACATGCTGGATGAGGCTAAAAGAGTCAATCAAATTTAAAAAGTCTTTAGCCAGCTGATTGTGGGGGCAGCATACATGGATATTAAAATGACCTACTATTAGAATTTGATCATAACTCGGGGTGATTCCTGCACTTATTACAGCAGTTCTGGTGAAATCACACTTCTTAGGCTGACTAAGGCTGCACAGAAAACGTAACATAGCAGGAGATCAGGGACTGTCATGGTGCTGCGTCTTTAGACCCAGCTTTAAGTTACAGACCAAGATTCATATTCTTCAGTATCCTGAGTAATTGGGCCTAATTTTTGCTTCATACATTTATGATACCATATAATGTTTTTGTCTTTACACCATCAGGCTATAGTTTAGTTGTTGGTCATAGTTTGTTATTGTACTCGGCCCTGAAAAGCCTAGAAATATGGTATCTAACCAGATTCTTACTCTGGATGGCATTACCTTGGCCTCCAGTAACACTGTGAGGAACCTTGGAGTCATTTTTGACCAGGACATGTCCTTCAATGCACATATTAAACAAATATGTAAGACTGCGTTCTTCCATTTGTGCAACGTCTCTAAAGTTAGACACATTTCCACCCAGACTGGGTCTGATCATGTCTCAGGTGAACATAAAAAGGGAGTCACCTGTTGTGACTGTTTGTTGTCTCAAATATAACAAGTGACGTCTGGTGCTGCCAGTGAAAAAGGTTTACTGCTGAAGCAACTTTCAGATTCACTCAGAGATTATTGTAAATTAATTAGTGTTTTTTCACAGGATTACTGGGTTTATGTGTGAAGGAAACTGTGTTCACAGGTTATATCTTGGTTATGCTATTATACTGTGTTGTTGAGAAAATGTGAATATTACTGTGAGAATGTGTAAACAATGTGAGACATACTGTGTTGAAACCAGTGTCACTCCTTTTCACTGCTGTGGATGGTTAACTTTGACCTTCTGCAGCACCTCTGGAATCTGTTGATCAGCACTGACCTCCAGGATGCTTCATGTGTTTTGCTAATGTTTGTTTCCCTCTAAGAGTGTTTGTGAAGGATTCAGCACAGACAGACAAGTGATGTTACAGCAGAAGTGCAATGATTAGAGGACATTTTTAAAGGTTGGGCCCATTATCTGACTACTGTTGAGCTCATAGTGATGAAATGAGTGAGTGGCATTACTTAAGGAAAGTCACTGATTACAGTAATGTGGAATAAATAATAAATAAATTTGGGGCACATTATGGCAATAGTAGTGGTTTAATGATTTGAGAAAACCTGCACATGATACTTGTCTCTGTGTTGCTGAATACTTTATTAATGAATACTTTATTGAGGTGGAAGGTCGTGCTGTTTGGGGCCCTACTAGTCATCATGTGACAATTTCAGAACCACAGCAATGATCATAAAGCTGCGTTGGAATGAGAGCTGTGCCACGAGGCTTTCCAGAGGTCATCAAGAGATGATTGTGGACAACAGATGGGCATCTGAAGGGTGAGGGGAGCGTGCCAAGCTCCGATCGACAGCGCAGAGGGAGTTCAAGGATGCCATCAGAAGAACAAGAACAGGAAATTGTTCGGGTTACATCCGAAGCAACCGAGCAAGGAGCGCTTAAGTGGGAAAACTGCACGAGTGTTTGCACTAATGGAGCAGCAGCCATGGTCAGGCGCACCAAAGGTTTCGTTAGCAGAGTGAAGGTGATACAGCCAGATGTTATTGTTACACACTGTTTCTGCACCACGAGGCACTTGTTGCCAAGACTTTACCAGCAGACCTAGCTCCTGTGTTGGATGATGTTGGACCTCTGAAAACTCGCATATTTGCATCTCTGCCACGTGACAACCATCAGACCTCTGCGTGGAGCAATAAGGCTTTATGATCCGCTCCCATTTCCTCGCACAAAGTACTGGCCCATGTGCATGAGCTGTGGGAACAGCTAGAAGTGTTTTGAGTGATGAGAGGTACAATGATGCAAAGCTGCTTGCAAGTGATGAGTGGTGTGCAATAGGGCTGGGCCATATCACACCATTCACGGTAATACCAGTATAACGTTAGGCAACGATAAGAAAATGAAATATGGCGATAGAATATGGGTAAAACGCACATGTGCAGTGCCTTTGTTTTCATACGCACATGG
>NW_005187854.1:128934-130554 GCF_000239375.1 Pundamilia nyererei
CTTGCTCATAGGGGGTCATATGATTGTTGGGTTTTTCTCTGTATCTATGAAGCGCCTTGAGGCGACTTATGTTGTGATTTGGCGCTATATAAATAAAATTTGAATTGAATTGAATTGAATTAATCCCACACTTTTAACATGATCAGTGACGTGTCCCGCATAAAGTATGCTCTTCTTGTCGCTGACAGTTCGCCCACTACCAGTCCATCTTACCTCGCTCAGGCCTAAGATGTCCAACGTGTATCGCTCAAACTCGCGCAGCACTTGTGCTAACCGTCCACTCTGGAATAAAGTTCTGACATTCCAAGTCCCGATCCTTGTCCTTGTCTTTGCCGTAAAGAGGGCGCCGGGCATCAGGCGATGGACGTCCGATTGACGGCTTTCTTCCATCACCGTCATCAGACAGCGCTCTTCACCGCTAACATCCCGTATTCGATATTTCTCTCTTGTCGTTTCTGTAGCGGTAAAAAAAAATTTATGGGGTCGGGTTGCTAGCCCAACCCTCCTCCTTTCTCATCCGGACTTAGGATGCGTTCTACGTGCTAATAAACAGCCTAAAAAATGTTTCAGCTCAGAAGAACATTTACATTTTCTCTGCAGACAGTGTGATTTTTTTAATAATGATAATCATGCAGTAGATAATGAGCGAGTGTGGAATTAGATTCTATTCTAAATATTGTATAAAGAACATAATGAATAGTGAAAAATTTAAATAATCACTCTAATCTGTTGAATACTGGTCTGCGCTCTCCCTTTACACCTGTACACTCCATTATGGGGTTAATAAGCATATTTAACTTCCTGGATTTATTTTTCTTTGGATGTTATCCTTTCATACACACACTCAGTGTCTTCTCCATGGATCTCACATCTGATCATTATCTTATCACATTTTGGGTTCCTAGAAGAATAAAAAAACTCACCCTTTTCATCAATCCAGACTGACTGGCTGTGTGTAGTAAACTGAAGGTAACAACCTCTCCAATGAAAAAATTGGACCAGTTGGGTTCAACAGTTAGCACAGCATCTAGAATCCAACACAAACAGATCATTAGCAATCTGAAACAATTTTATGTACTCAAAGCAAAATCTGTTCATAAAATGAAAATATATTGAAAAATAAAACAATGGAAATACAAATGGGATGTGCTGTACAGTGATGAACTACGCTGAGAATAATCTTTACTGAATAAAAGAAATTTAAGAGAAAACGTTTCAGTCACCTCAAGCATGTCCAGTGCAGAGGAGCACTATAATAAAGACAGAGACATTATCAAACTAAAGACAAACAACTATAAAATAAATCAAACACGTGTGGTTGTACCAGTGGCTGCTATGATTTGTATGCATGAAATTGTCACTGTTGGAGAAACAAACCTTTCTTAGATAAACTAAACCAGCTCCACTCTGATCTGAGTCAGTGCACTAAAATCTAATCCAGTCGACAAACAACCATGTTGGTAACAAACATGAGAGTCCTCTGATCACATGACCTGAAATGGTACAAATGACTGATGCTCTGTTCTTCTTACTAAAACATGTTTATGGATCAGTATGAATCAAGCAATAGGAGTCAGTGATGTACTCACAGAATAGGCCCAGCTCACAGAGCAAAGTGGC
>NW_005187854.1:137211-139012 GCF_000239375.1 Pundamilia nyererei
GCCATTCTGCCTTATATGTCAGACGTCATTAGAGCATTTCATAGCTTCAAATCTCCAGCTCCACTTCAGCTGACTCCATGCTAACATCGACCAGGAATTTTCAAAAGGGACTGAACTTCGCAGGCACGAGTTGGCCACTTTGAAAAGTCAGGCAGAAAAGCAGATACTGTTTTTCCAAAAATTTATGAAGCGCTCAAAGACCGTAACACTTGCATTGTATCAGCTGGCTTGGAACATTGCACGGGCTAAAAAGCCATACAGTGAAGGGGAGTTTGTTCAAAAATTCCTCAGTGACATTGTTGAAATCTTGTCTCCTGAAAATGACAACGTGTGTTCCGCCACACTGTTGAACACAGAATATCGGACATTAACCTGGCTATTGAATCACAGTTGCACTCTGACCTTCAAGCATGTGGGTATTTTAGCGTCGCATTGGATGAGAGTTTGGATATACAAGACAAGCCTCAGTTGTCTTACATCAGATAATGATCTTATCTATCGCGTTTTGTATTTCTTGAAGAAAAAACAATAAACTCACCCTTTTTATCAATCCTGACTGACTGGCTGTCCTCTGTGTAGTAAACTGGGTTTCCTCTTCCTCCTCTGCACCTGTAGAGTCCTTCCTGTGAGACACTGATTTGTCCATTTGAGTGGAAAACTGCATCTTGTGTGGTCAGGGCTTCAGAGGATTTCTCATCTCTGTACCAGTAGTATTTCCATCCAGATGATGATGATGGGTTCACAGAGCAGGTCAGGGTCACACTGCCCCCTACTGGAATGTCTCTCATATCAGACGTTATTTGAGCCTTTGGTTGATCTGCTGTTTAATTGAATCAAAGGGAGAAAGAAAATTGAGCCTGTGTGTGGGGTAAATATATACCCCACACAGGCTGGGATCACACCACCCTGATATTATCTGCATATCTCTGTTGTATACATACTCGTCTGTGTCCAACAATACAAATGAAGGACAAACCAAATGTAAATGGGATGAGTACTCTTACAGAGACCTGTGATGCATTTTATTCTTTTAGTCTTTTTTTTTTTTTAAATTTCATTATGATTCTTCTTTGGATTTATAAAATAATATTTGTGCTTATTCTGTGTGATTCCTTTTTATTACCACAACAGAAGACACAGAACTTCTTACTAATGGAAGTTTATAATTCCCAGATCATGTAGCTGCACAAAATAATTTGAAATAGGAACACTTTATTCATTTTTAATTTCAGACTTTCATAAAGCATTTTCATTTGTTTAAATTATTTGCTCATGGCAACAGTTTGCTTTGATTAGGAAATAGTCTTCTTCCTACATTATCAGAAGAAACAATTCAAATTCAAATTCAAAAATGAACATATCTCTGTATCTATAAACCTCCTGTTGAACACATACACACTAATATCAAAAACTCACACATCACTGTTTGTTCCATCAATACAACAAAATGTATTAATTTATTTTGCACTGTCATTCTATAATACTGGACTTATTTTTCTACAAAGGTTTGAACTTTGAGAGTGTTTAAACCAGAGGGAAAGTTTGAAAATGTTCATGTCTGTCTGAGAAAAGTGTATAAAGTGTGTAGTGGGCAGTTTTACAGCCTTAAAAAAATCTATAATAATTGTTAAAAAATAAAGCTGAATACTTCATGGATTTCACCCATCAGTAGCTCTATCAATTGCAAAGACAAAATCAAATAAAAATCATACAAATCTTATTATCTCTAAATAATGGCTAATAAAATGTGTGTAACATACTACATCTCTTTGGATTGTTACAATAAACCTGCTCATCATCT
>NW_005187854.1:139712-141780 GCF_000239375.1 Pundamilia nyererei
ACCTCACATGTCAGAGTGATCGTCTCACCTCTGAATATCTGAGGCCAGTTGGGTTGTTGTTTTACAACAACTTTATTGGAAACTGTTTACACATATTAACAGTTGAGATACAAACAGAAACATGAAATCAACACAGAAAACTTCACATTGTACGTTTGATAATCACGAGTGAATGTATATTTCAAACTAAATGACTGAACTCACAGGTTATCTCAATGGTGACATCATCATTTATATCAGTGTAGTAAACTGGGTTTCCTCTTGCTCCTCTGCAGCTGTAGATTCCTCCTTCAGATACTCTGATATCTCTGTTTTGTTGATCTCTGATTTTAACTATAGAGGTTCTTTGGGTTTGTCTGAACCACTCATATTTCCATCCATCAGAGCTCTGCACAGAGCAGGTCAGTGTCACACTGCCCCCTACTGGTATGATTGTTGTTCCTGCTGTCAGTGTCGCCCTGGGATAATATGCTGTTATGAAAGAGGAAGAAAAATAAATACATGTGATTCATTATAACAACATATGAACACTGAAAAACAATACAGTTTATATTCATATTTGTTGATCTCTAAATAATCACAGTTTAAATGTTTGTCCAATCTCTGGCCTGAGGAAGTCGCACTGAATGTAAACTAATGCAGTTTACTGTTGAAGAAATCACAATGATGGGTTAAGAGGGATCTTCCTAGTTTCAGGTTTGGACAACAGAAACATCATCACTTTAACTTTATGAAGCTTCTGATGCTTCTTCTTTTTCTTTAGAAATGTTATTACATTTAATTTCATCTATGATTGCTGTGGCTAAAACTCACACATGTACTATTGACAAATTTCAGATTCTGTGAGTATTGTAGCACTGACTTCACTGTGAACAAAGTAGCAGGTACAGTGGTCCTGGTTAAAGTTCAAGTTTCAGTGACAAATGTAATTAAATGTTCTCTATTTTATAATTCAGTTGAGTTGTTGAACAGGGATCATACATTTATGCTGTCGGTCACAGAAGACTTACCTAATACAGTTATAGAGACAGTATTACTATTCTTTTTATCATGTGAGCTCTTCCTGCGACCAGTGCACTGATATTCACCACTGTAACTTGTAGATGTAATTTCTAATTTGGAGTCTTTGTTTGTCCTGTAGGAGGAAACTTCTTGACCATCCTTGTTGATTGCGTAATACCAGTCAGTGTCTTCTCCTTCATTCATGTCACATTTGAATGTAACAAACTCTCCAATGAAATAACTGGACAATTTGGGTTCAATAGTTAGCACAGCATCTAGAATCCAACACAACCACAGCATTAGCAATGTGAAACAATTTATGTACTATTCAAGGCACAACCTGTGTTTATATTGATAAAATGATAAATATAGTGTTAAAAAAAATTAACTAAAAAAATGTAAAGTGCTTAAGACTGAAACAGTAGTTAAGATGAATCTTTACTAAAACAAACAAACAAAAAAGTGAAAACTGTTCAGTCACCTTGAGCGTGTCCAGTGCAGAGGAGCGTACAGAGCACTACAATAAAGACAGAAACTTCAGAAATTAAAAAAAGTAGTGACACTCAATCCAGTCATGGTGTATACTAGGGGTGCAACGATACTCGTATCGGTATTGAACCGTTCGATACAGTGCTTTCGGTTCGGTATGCATATGTATCGAACAATATAAAAATTTTGATTTATTTTACCAACTTTTCTTCTGACGATGCTGTCTGTGTTGAGAGCTCAGTGGATCTGCGTTCGACTTCTCCGCCTAGGCTGCACTGACGAGTGAAGATCCACTGAGTGCAGCGCAAGCTAGCAAGACAGAAGCTAAGCTCGTTGCAACATGGCAACTGCCTCAACGCTACCCAAAATTGAACCCCCCCCACCCTCATTCAGATGTGGCATTTGGAAATATCTTGGTTTTCATGTGAAGCATGACCGTGATGGTAAGCGCGTCATGGACAAAAGTAAAACAGTATGTTGGATGTGCCACGCAATGCTCAATTACATTGGTGGAAACTAATGCGTTAGCGCAGTTAGCTCATTAACATGTTGACGCCGTCCAGCCCCACGCACGGGG
>NW_005187854.1:141950-145707 GCF_000239375.1 Pundamilia nyererei
GAGTCATTTAGACAGCCGTTAGCACATGATTCTCCTTATGGGGACCTGATGTGTTTAATATGCTGCTGAGAATATAGCCCAGAAGAAGCGTATAGTATAGCTTTTATTTTGGAAAGAGACATTTCTCTGTAATAAACTCTCGTTTCCAAAGATGAGTGATTCCTCAATCAGATATATTTATTTTTTTATTACTTTGTTGTTTCAGCAACATTAGGTTTCCATTTATTTATTTATTCTTTCAATCCTGTCCTATCTGGCAGCTTTTGTAATCAGAATGCACTGTTGTGCCAAACACATTTTCTTTTCCCAAGATCAGCTCTATAAATTTTCTACAGGCTCCTCTTGTTCAGGATTTATCTGTTTATTTCTTCATTTCTATTTGTGTTATTTAAAATTATTACATTGTGTAGTATTATTGCTGTATGACAAGGTCTATAAGGCCGAACAAGCAGGAGAAAAAAACAAGAGAGGAGGGACAGGGGAAGATGTAACAATAGGACAGAGTACAAATAGAAATTTATAATGTAACACCAACCTTGACTCACCCTATCATGTGGCCTACTGAGGTCACCTGACATGAGATCAGAGGGGGGTTAAGGCTCCTGGGAAGGGATCACAAAATTGCACTGAAGGTGCAGACAGTAAGAGACGCCACCACAGGGGTTTAAATTCCTGGGATTCTCCATCTTTTGTTTCTAGAACTGAAGAAGCCTCTTGGATGAGAGGTGAAATGTCATCAAGAAACTTCTTAGACAATCAAATATTTTATATTAAGATGTAAAATAAGTCAAATTCTCACTGATGGAAAAACTAATGTCACAGTCCTGAGTCGGTGACCCAGTGTTTTGTGTTCTGTGTTACTATTAATCTTTGGCCTCATTGTGGTTTATCATTACTAGTCTTATTGTTTATGGTTCTCTACTTCTAGCTTTAGTTGTTCTTTGTTTTGTGATTTCTAGTTCTTGGGATTTGTTCCTGTGCCCCTCATGTTTAGTGTAGGTTTAAGGTTCTGTCTTCTTGTTTATTTCCCCAGTCAGTCGTGTCTCATGTTGCAGTTTGTCACTCCTGTCCCTGTGCTCTGTGTTCCCTCTGTTCAGTGTCAATGTCGTGCCTCTGTGCCTGTCGTGTGTTTCCTGTTTTATTTTGATAGTCCCTGTCTTGTGTGCAGTGTGTCTATTTTTGCTTCCCTTTTCTCGTTAGGTCTGATTTGTCCCGGTTGTGTTGCCTCTTGTGTTTCCACCTGTTCCCCATCCTCTCGTTCTCCTGCCTGTGTATTTAAGTCCTGTGTTTCTCCTCTGACATTTTTTCCCCTCCTCTGTCATTTTATAATGCTGTGTGTTTCTTTGCTCCCTGTTCCAAGTCAACTCCTAGTTTTCAGTTCCTGGAATATTTTCTAGCGTTGTAGTTTGAGTTTCTAGTTTTGTTTTGAATTTGGATGAGAAGTTTTCCAGCGTTAAAGCTTCCGTTTTGAGTTTACTCCTCCGTTCAAAAGTCCTGCACCTGGGTCCAACATCTTGCCTGCCACACAGCAAACCATGACAACAAATCTTTCTTGGATAAGCTAAAGCAGCTCCACATACAGACTCAGATTAGAGTCAACCATCAAAACACGTTGATAACAAAACATGAGTCCTCTGATCACATGACCTGAAATGGTACAAATGACTGATGCTCTGTTCTTCTTACTAAAACATGTTTATGGATCAGTATGAATCAAACAATAGGAGTCAGTGATGTACTCACAGAATAGGCCCAGCTCACAGAGCAAAGTGGCTCCCATCCTCACATCCAGCAGTGACACGTCTGAAAACTTCTACAACTTTCTGTAAAGAGAGAGAGTGAAGCAGCAGCACAGCAGATACCAAAGAGCTGTGAAGGAAACAAACTTCTTCTTTCTGCTTCCTTCGTTTTACACAGAAATAGCAACTTAACAAGATCTGACCACAGCATGCTGTGACATCTTTATACTCTCCTGCTGCTGCAGAAACATCAGACACTTTTTTTATGAAAAGGCCTGTAATATAAAAACTAGACTGAACAAAACTAGACATGCAGTAAGTTTTCTTATACAAATATCAGCGTGACTGAGCAGCTAAAAGGGCAAAATAAGATCACAATTTCAGGATAACTTTTAAATGTGAAGTGTTTAAGTTATCTTACGTGCCAAAAACACAACAAGAACACAGCTCTGGCTGCACCTTCACACACCACACACATCGAATACTCTTTCTCATAAATCATTAGAAGCATCAAATCACAGCATCGAAGCATCATCATACAGAAATGTTAAGAGATATATTCTAAAACACCTCTTCAGCTGAGAATCAGAGAGGAGAAACACACAGTTTTACTTGTTGCTTAGCAAGGGCAGCTCTGAGGTCTCGCACGAGAGTGAGGGCTCAGGGACTCGCAGCTCTGAGACTGCCCTGGTCTTTATTTATACATCAGTGGGTGTTTATATGTGTGTGTGTGTGTGTGTGTGTGTGTGTGTGTGTGTGTGTGTGTGTGTGTGTAGGTGTGGAGTCAGAGTGTGACCCCATAACTGACTTCCCTAAATCTGCTGGTCTGGAAGTCCAACAGTTCATCTAAGCACTTAGACTAAAACTGACATAGCTACGTTTATCCTACCATAAAACAATAAGACAAGGTACGACCTCTCCCATGCTCCCAGAGTGTGGGTGTGAATGCCAGAGCACTTTGGAATGCACACAAAGCCTTTGCAGACTATTAAGGATCGCACATCCTATCACTACCATATGCAAACTTATATAACTAAAAGATTATATTGACTACTAAGTACAATTTTCTATTGACAAGAAAAATACATAAAAAGACACAAAATGCTAATGTTGCACTAAAGGCAGCTGCACAAAATCATTAAATTGCTTCAAATATCAAATTAATACATTTCTGTGAACAAATTAAGTCATCTGTCCAGGGTGTATCTCACCTCTCATCAGCTGGGATAGGCTCCAGCCCACCTGAGACACAGAACTTTACAAAAAACCAAGAAAACAGATTCATACAATATTATGGTTTTCTTAACTGACAAAGCTGAGCTTGACTCATTTAAAGTATTTCATTACACTAATGCAAAACAGAAATAGTGTCCTTAAGCAGAAGTGGGCATGAGGCAAGAGGAAGTCCTGCCCTCTCTCTCAGATTATACGTGCTGCTGTTTTCATGGTGATGTAAGCTGTGTCAGTGACCACACAGTGGGCTGGTTCCTGGGAAATGTGAGTAATGTTTTTAAGAATCAAAACTGAAATGTAAAATAAAACACTTTCTGACTCTTTTATAAACTGTTTCCACTCAGAGCTATTAAAGCAAATCCAAAATTTACACCTGTTTGAGCTGAACACATACAAAACACTGTCAGTCTGATGTTTGGAGAGCAGAGCAAAGCTGCAAACAGAGCCACCGTTAGTGATGCGCGAATCATGAATGAATCGTTCAATACTCGAGAATCACTTTACTGACTCATGATTCACAAGCCCAACTGACTCACTGACTCATCCCTGTTGCTGTTAGCAGCAATATATCTAGCTTATAATTAAAATTGTGGAGAAAAACAAAACATCCATTCATTTTGGTGAGTGACTCATTCAATTCAATTCAATTTTATTTATATAGCGCCAAATCACAACAAAAGTCATCTCAAGGCGTTTCATAGATACAGAGAAAAACCCAACAATCATATGACCCCCTATGAGCAAGCACTTTGGCGACAGTGGGAAGGAAAAACTCCCTTTTAACA
>NW_005187854.1:146716-147882 GCF_000239375.1 Pundamilia nyererei
GGCCATCCAGGTCTTTATGTCTTTAAGACATTCCTGCAGTTTAACTAATTGGTGTGTGTTATCTGGCTTCATGGACAGATAGAGCTGGGTATCATCTGCATAGCAGTGAAAATGTATGCTATGTCTTCTAATGATTTCTGCCTTATTTCTTTAAGAAGAAAAACTGCATTTTATGTTGACATTTTGTATTGTTATTATTTAAAGAGTACCATTTTGAAAATGTGCTTAAAGTACTTAAAATAGCACTTTATTTTTAAGTCTGCCCAATTTTGGCCAGGGATTATTTTTTTTTTTTTTGTTTCTCTTTTTTGAATTGAAATGCAGTTTAAATGTTTTTTCCCATAAATTAAAAGAGCTTGAGTTTACAATATTAATGTCCATGTCTATTATTTGATTCTGTCGCCCACTAAAACCCTTTTTAATTTAAAAATCATTTTCGCTTTGTGGCAAATTTTCATGTGCGATTAAATGTAATTAATCAAGATTAATTAATTACAAAGCCTCTAATTAATTAGAGGTTTTGTAATTAATTTAATAACCCCTAGTTATTACATTTAGTAGTATTATTTCTGTATGACAATATCTAAGGCAGGACAAGCAGGAGCAAAAAAAAAAAAAAAACAGAGAGAGAGAGTAGATAGGTGAAGATGTAATAAAAGGACAGAGTACAAATAGAAATGGATAACATATTACCAACCTTACTATCATGTGTACTGTACTAGCTCCTGGGAAGGGATCTCAAAACTGCAATGGAGGTGCAGACAGTAAGAGAAAACCACCACTGGGGTTTAAATTCCTGGGACTCTCCATCTTTGGATTTCAGAATTGAAGAAGCCTCTCGGATGAGAGGTCTTCAAGAAACACCGTAGACACTCAAGTATCTCATTAACAAAACACTTTGTTAACTGGAGAAAACAACCTTTCTTAGATTAACTAAACCAGCTCCACACACTAACTCAGATTAGAGTAAACCATCAAAACACTTTAATAACAAAACATGAGGTTGTGGGATTATAATATTATTTTATGCCATGTTAGACCCCTAATTAAAGTTTGTAAATTATTATGTAGTTTTAGTTTGCATTATTCTCCTGAATTAGAAGAAGGTGGTAACTATTGCATTTGTTAAACTGATTTGCATTACATTAGACTGCTGATTTATTGTG
>NW_005187854.1:149368-151272 GCF_000239375.1 Pundamilia nyererei
TAATCAGCTGCAACAGCAAAGAGGGACTCCCGATGACGACAGTCGCCTGGACACGCCTCTCCCACGACGCGCGCTTCCGTCAACAGCCCCGAGGACGGGGGGAGAGAGACAGAGAGAAGCAGACACACGCACTCTACATACAAACGTGGACAGAACAGTAGACGACACAGACCCCAAATAATAGTCGTAATAATAATAATAATAACAATTATAATAACCACTTCTCACGGACTGCAAACACAGCTGCTGTACAAATACTATATTTGTGCTTCTTCTGATTTTCTGATTCATGTATTTAACTGCTGCTCAGCAAAGTGACAGAGATGCAAATGTGTCAAAGCTAGACTTGTCAATTTGTCCCCACATCAGTGTGTACCCACGTTTTAAATGTTTTATTGTACACTTCATGGGATGCACAGATGAAAAGGAAGAAGAAAAAGTATAAGAAAGATTAGAGACACATTAGAGAACTCAGCTTTGCTGTGTGGCCCCCAGTTAATCTTGTTAATTTCTTAGGAAAGGAATAAGTACTAAGATTCCAAATGATTTACTGCCATTCATGAACAGGAAAAAAATGTTGTTAGTGGTTAGATGTTATGCCTGATTAATGTTTGACTTTTCAAAGATGTTAGCATACCCAAGTGTCCACAAAATATTATGAACAGAAACGGTGACAAAGGGCAGCCCTGGCGGAGTTCAACACCCACTGGAAACAAGTGGGTGTTATGCAGGCAAAGTAAGCAGACTCATCAATGGGCCAGTGACCCAATACTCCCAAAGCACCTCCCACTGAGGAACACGGTCAAATGCCTTCTCCAAGTCCACAAAACACATAGACATAGACTGGTTGGCTAGCCTTGATAGGGTAAAGAGCCGATCCAGTATTCGTGACCGGGATGAACACTGCATTGATGCTTTAGTGGGACTAAGGAGGTCCTCAAAGTATTACGTCCACAGCCCAACAATAATCTCAGTTAAAGTCATCAGCGCTCCACCTGCACTATGTTCCTCCAACACCCAAGTTTTGCTTCAGCCAAGCAGTGTTCCACTTGGCCTGTCCATATCTATCATCTGCCTGTGATGTTCCACAGGCTTGAGGGTATAGAGCAGGGGTCGGCAACCCTGGGCATGCGTGCCACAGCTGGCACGCGAAGGGTTAAATGATGGCACGACCATAGCTGGACTGGCCATCAGGCATACTGGGCATTTGCTCGATGGGCCAATGATTTTTTTTTTTTGTAACGGTATAAACAATGAAATGTGGTGGATTGGCCAGATGCTGGCCGGTGTGTAAAAATAACTCAGTTGTTTGGTGGTGGCTATGGCGAAGCTTCCACAAATTCAGTAACATTAGCAAGTGGTGGAGGCCAGCAGGTGGATGAGAGAAAGGGGAGGCAGGAGGAGCAGAGACCCGAGGCAGCACTGGTCCGAGTGTCAGGTGAACTGAACTTCAGGTAAGAAGTTATGACCTGCAGTCTATCTGGGTCAGATATAAACCAAGTTTAGGTGGAGTTTAGTTTCGTTGTGCTGACTTTTTACAGTCAGTTACAATAACTTGTACTGTGGACTAGCTAGCATGACAGAGTTTTCATCAGCATTGTTGTAGCAAAATTTATTTTATTCATAAGGTTAGTTAGTAGAGTTGCCAACTGTCCCATAAAAAGACTGAATCGTCCCGTATTCAGAGAAAGTATTACGCGTTTTGGAAAAAGACACAAAGCTGGAGTTATTCTGTCGTTATGCTGCACAGCTGCCTCTTCTTCTCTCATTCTCTACCCCTCCCTCTCCTGTTGCTACTTCAATCATGAAACTGATCAATGATCAGCTTTTCTGGCACAAGTCCCGTCTCTCTTGTTTGTTTATCGCCCACTTTGCGCCAGAAAGAGGAAACCAGCGGATGTCGC
>NW_005187854.1:151904-162255 GCF_000239375.1 Pundamilia nyererei
TCACATTAGAAAGGTATAGTAATCATCCACAACTATTTTCAGTTGCGGATGATAAAGGATTCAGAAAGTTTATTCATGCAGATCCATATGACAAAGAATATGCATCTTCTTTTTGCTTTCATATTATAATTTATATTTAACTGTGTTGTGGTTTGCAGTGTTTTGTGTTGTTTCACTTTAAATTTGTAAAAGGAAAAAGCTGAAAATTTAAATAGTTAAAAGTTGAAATGTGAATAGTTGGTTTTTGCATTATATGATTTATTTATTAAATTTTATGTGGAGTAAATAAATAAAAGTCTATTTACGTTGGCCCCTAGAGACAAAGCATGTACAAACTTCAAAACATGTACAAAACACAACAGAAGTGCTCCAGGATGCTAGGCGCAGTGTTGAGCTTTTGTTACCTCGTGGCTGCACAAGCCAGCAAGTACCAACAACTAGATTTGGTGTATGGTAGTAACAGGTAAATGAACATTTTTTTTTTATTATTATTTGAATATATATGAGTGCCTGTGTATAAATACACAAACAATACACATATGCTTTCAATTGTGTCATTTAAGTGATCTAGGGTAGCTCTATTTTGGAAGTTCAGTTAAAGCTTGAAATGTGTTTTGGAGTTTGTACGTGCTTTGTCTCTAGGGGCCACAGCATATATTTATATATAAACATATATAAATAAAACCACTTTTTTTTTACATTAGTAATTCCTTTTGTGCATAATTTTATATTATTGTTAATAATAAATTAATTAAAGCAACAAAACAACCTGAAGAGCCGGTTGGGAGCCGAAAGAGCCGGTTCTCTAAAAAGAGACGGAAATCTCATCATTAGCATTAACAGGGAAATTATCTGAAGCTTACAACCACAGTTTTTATCTGACGTAAAAAGTATAGAAATCATAAATATACCAACAAGACAGTGTACATCACTGTCACAACAGTGTTTGTTTTCATTCAAAGGCTTTATGGCTTTAATACCTAGTGGGCCAGTCTCTAGTCAAAATGCCCAAGCCGATTTTTTGTCCCAGTCCAGCCCTGGGCACGACACGCAGTGAATTAATCTGAGAAGGTGCATTAAAAAATAAATGGCCGCGCCAGTGGTGCCCCTCCAAATCAGCTTGCATAGACACATTAGTTGTGCCTCTTCTTAATGACGGTATCTTAACTAACAACCCCAGCTACCAGATTCAACTTGTAATTGGCTAAAAATAACTTAGCCTAGGGACGTTGTTAGCTTTCTACGTTCCGACACTTCAAATGCTTCAGGAGCTTTCCGCTCAGCACAGCATCAGCACCACGGAAATACACAGATACATCAGTAGACTCGAGACACAATGCATTTTTGGGACTTTCAGGTGTTTGGACCAATGTTTTATTTTCTGATCAAACCAGAAATCTTTAATGAGCAGCTCGATTTGTCTCGCATTAACTGGCTGAGTTAATGCCAGTTAATGCAACATCGAAGCAGCTGCATCCACAGCTGTGTGTGTTCATGGAGCTTGCATTTTCACCTGCTGGACATTACTACCTGACAAGTTTAACTGTCTTCAGAACATCGCAGAGGCCTTATTGATAGTACTTGGCTCTACATATATTTGCATATGTGTGCATGAGGGTGGGAATGCACGTTTGTGACCTATATAACATGGAAATCACATTATATCGCATGTGTTTGATTTGGCCAATATTTTATACTAGACCAGTGGTTCTCAAACTTTTCACGCTGAGTACCACCTCATAAAATATATGGCTCTTGAAGTACCACCCTTATGACCGACATTAACCCTTTATGACCTACCATAGAACCAAGTCCACCAGAGCTTATATTATATTTTTACATGCTGCAGTGCCATTTTGGGGAGCATTTCAAGTTGCTACACATCAATACAACCGTTATAGCCCAAATTTTAATAATATGTCTGCATTAAGTTCATAGTAATTACCTAAATTGCAAAAAAGTGCAATGAACTACAAAAAAATTGAAAATCATTTTTGTTTTTTTAACATATATTTCTAGTTAGAGAAATTTAAGAGGCGTATCCCTCAAAATTGTAAATACAAAAAATTTGCACAAAATAGTTTCCTACCACAGGAAATTTATTTTTAGTGTCTTCATAGTTTTATTTTTGAAATACACCAATTTTTATATACTGCAGGAAAAACGAAAATAAATATTATACTGCAAATTTGCAAAAAAGCAGCATATGCATCAAAATAAACTATTTCCAGCAGTGCAATATGAGTCCTAAGCATCCCAGAAACGACACAGAAAGTCATAAAGTCAAACATGACTTATAAAAACACCAGTATAGGCTTATAAGGCCCTGATGGTAAAAAACTACATTTCCGCGAAAAGGATGCCACTTCCGGTTTCGGGCAGGTAATGGCGGACATGCGATAGTTCACGCTGATGTCTATTCCAACGTAGAAAGTGTTATGAACAGCTGATCGGATCGGCAAAGCGTGTTTCTGGAATATTATGTTTTTGTTGCTCCAAGTGATTTTTATATAGTCTTTGCAAAGCTATATGTGGAAGGAAACTGTGACCTAGGACAAGCTGATGGCATAAGATGTAAGTACAACTCCTCCAGTTTCATATGCAAAAAAAATTATTGCGCTAGCTTACGTGGTTGCAGAGCTACCGGGATTTAAAAATAGTTACGCAAAATGGAGCGTGTCCACTCCGACCGGCTTCAAAGGGTTAAGGCTCAGCTCAGCATCTAAAATCCAACAAGAACATAAACACACAGAAAAAGTTCAGACCAGATTCTGGTTTAATGAAGAGGAAGACTTCTCGTGTTAGGGCAATACTTTATGTATTTAAAACTGAAAATAATAAATAAAAATGAATGAGCATAAATGAAGAAACAAAAGAATGTTATTCACACAGCAATCCATAGAAAAATGTAAAAGGAAGAAAGCTGTTCAGTTACCTTGAGCGTCTCCACAGCAGAGGGTAATATTCAGCACTGTAAGAAAGTGTCATATCATTCAGTCATCAATGGTCACATGTCGCAAATGAAAGCCTTTTTAATGAATAGCATTTTAGCATTAGCAGCAAAAGCTGGATAAAAAATTGGCACTCAATATAGTCTTTATCGGTCAAATAAAGGAAGTTACTTATACTCACAGAATAAGGACAGCACGCTGAGCACAGTGAGCCCCATCCTCACACTGAGCCTGAAAGTCTGTCACTGCTACTGACAACAGAAACACTGAAACAGAAGTAATGTTTCATCTGATTATGGGAGTAGAGGCTTTCTGCAACCTCGTTTTATGTGTTCAGCCTTTCACTGCTACTTCACTTTTAGCCCTACATGAGGACACTGATGACAGATCTTATTTTTAACCACTGACGCTTCCTTTTTTATTGCTGACAGTATGCAGACATGATATATGATCCCTACTTCTGAAACAAAATTGTAACTGCTCAGATAATTAAATTTGGAAAAATGATTTGTTATTGAAGGCTTTTAAGATGATAAGAGTGTCACCCATGGGTTCATTTAAAAACAAATTCAAAGAAGAAATCAAACAATTTATGATCATCATCATTGTCTGTCTTAAGTCTTACACTACTTAAAATCTGGGGTTCACAAAGGAGAAAATGAATTATAGACTGAATGTCGATATTCTCAGGGACAGTGGCTTTAGATTAATAAAACAATCGCTATGGTAACAAAATGCTTTTACAAAAAAAAGAGGCAATGACGGCATGCGTACACGTGGTCGATGAACTAAACTTCCTTTTCACGCCCTCCAATATGTTGTTGAGGGTTTGGGCATCACGTCAGACCTTGAGCTTTCTACATACAGCAACAAACGTGTTTATATGTTTATAATCGATCAGGAAAGATGTGCGATTAAACGTGCCATACAGTTACAGATCAACAGGTTTCATAAATATACTTCAGCACCTGTCTCTCCTGTGGTTTTGAAAAAAAGGTCCACAGTTGTTTTTTTTCTAAGAAATGAGGAAGAAGAAAGTAAAACGTTAGAAAAAATAGTTACTGTCTGTAAGACAGAGGATCAAAGGCATTTACATCAAAAGACTACAACTTAGATAATTGTTTCACCAAGAAACAGAAGGGCAAATGAAACAACATAGTTATCATTATGTAGCAGGTTTTTCAGAAAAACCCAAAATTCTTAAACACAAGTTAAGCAAGTTAGGGCCCTCATCTGCCTCCACACAGCCAGTTCATGACACATGCAGCGCATTGACGACTGCTTACTGCACTGTACAGGCAAAACCAAACAGCCACTCCATAAATGCAGTACATAACATAGAAGAGCCACATCGACAGAACAAGACTCACCTGAATCTCAAGGTTAAAGGTCACTGTTTCGAGGAGGCCAATGGTCGGATTTTGTAGATCTGCGTCCATTGTGCACAACCGTCACTGAACTGAGGTGGTGGCTTACGATACCAACCATCAGCAACATATAATGCAGTCTTGACATCCCTCTTCTAACCTCACACAAACCTTGCCCCCATTTGACGTATCACATGATAGGGTGGAGCAAGGTCTCACAATGGTTTCATGTGCAACTTCTGGTGGTAATGACCTTTTTTCATACCTTGGCTTATGTGACAACACACATGATTAATAGCTTACGATGAACAATCCCCACTAGGTTTTAAATACCTGTGACTTTCCACCTTTTGCTTTTAGAACTGAAGAAGCCTCTTAGTCAGTTCCTGTGATGAGTTACTGTAGGTGTTAACTGACAGAAAATATAAAGTAAATTAAAACCACTCAAGTGTTTTTATCCTGCTCATCTGTCCATCCTCTTTTAGATGACAGCCTGTTGTATGCACAGGTCTATTACACTAAAGCGAAACCTAAGCGACACAAAGGTAAGTAATGTAATAAAATAAGTACCTTATTTCTTTTGCTTTGGGTTTTACACGTTTTACTCACCAAAGGAAATGAATTAATCAAGTTGTCACTTTGAACAAAGAGGCGCTTGCAATGACATTTGACAAATCATTTCTTTATTTACAGGAAAACCAGCTCCTGCAGCAGCTGATGAAACAGTTTATTCTGAAGTTAAATCACAAACAGCTCTGGGTAACTGTGCAGAAATAAAACAGCTTTAATGTTGTGATTTGCTGTTGTAATGATTAAATCAAATAAGCTTTAAAGGATGTAAATGCGGTTTTAAATCATCTTTATTGACTGAATTATCCTGAGGCATTTCTTTCAGATTAATGACAAGGTCAGCCTTAGCCCAAACAAGCCACTCCATATAGAATCTCTGTGAGAGGCATGTTACTGCTAACATTTCATTACTCAATTTATATTTTCTTTTAATCATAAAAGGTAAACGTATATTTGATTATGCTCTGATTAGTATTAAGCATATTTAACTATCATCAATCTGCTAAATATCATTTAACCTATTCAAAATCATGCACGATGACAGGCTACAGACTTCCACACTCTTATCTACACCACATTCCTGCAGCCAGTCTCACACACACAGAATAATCTGCTGAGGTTGAAGGTGAATCATGCCAATGCACACAAACTCCAGACATTAAAATAATTTTCATTGCTTAAACTAAATTTTCTTGTTCATCATATTAGTTAGAGTCATACTTTGATTAAAATTAAGCATGATTAACTATTTGCAGAATAGCATTCGTATATATAAACATATAGATGTTTGGTCCTTTTATTCCACTTTTGGAGAGGAAATGTGAAGATATCTGGGTGTTTCTTGTGCCTTGTTAGTCTTCATCTGTGTGTTAGGTGTCCTCCTGAGTTAGTTACTTCCTGTTTTTATTCATTATCCTTTTGTCACACGTGTTAGCGTCCAGCTTTACTTTCCACCAGTCTTGTTTCCCCAATTACTCCCAACTCCACCTGTTACCTCTTCCCCCATTACTTGTTGTGCATTCATTGTCTGACTCTATAAACTCAGACTATCAGGATCATTGCTTAGAATTCAAAATATTCTCCTTTTCATTCAAAGTGAGTTCAAGTTTTTAAAAGACTTTAAAGAGAAAAAAACAGCTAAAGAGCTGCTGTTAAGATTTTAGAGCTGTGGCTGAATTTGGATTGACATCATTGTAGTCAGAGCTCTCCTCTGGGTCACGTTGCCCTGTTGAGGTGATCAAATGAAAGCATTTCAAAACAAACTCCCTCTGTTTTGTCCACAAATGCATTTATTATCAGTGAGAATAATTACCAATGTATATTTTGCATTTCAAATCTCACATTTTGTGCACTCACTTGTCTTGTTAATGACTTTGAGAATCCCAGATGTGACATTGGTGTAATCACCTTCTGCTGGACCTGAAATAAGAATCTTATTGACTTTCATGTTAAACTCAGTTATTGTATAATCATCCAGCTTCCACAAGCTCTGTATTAATGAAAGTGTAAACTTTCAGTGTTTCATTTTCAGTGTTTTCACATCTTCTGACTGTCTCATAGACACAACGATCACCTGCAGGTCAGTGAAAATCAGTCACCTCATGTCTGTGATACTAATTTAAACACAAATGTTCTTGCAAAAAACATTTATATTAAAAGCTGCAGCAGATGTAACAAGTACAGTCTTGTTGCAAATAGCATCAGAAATTTTGAAACTACATGAAAAACTAACCATGAAGAAGAGAGGAGTACACTTGCTGCTGATCTTCATCCCGATTGAGCGTCTGCTCATTAGCAGCACCTTTATTAAAAATTATAAACAATATGTTTGTTTTATGTTCTTGTGGATTATACATTCTTGTGAACAGTTCACACTTCATGACCCTATGCTGCATCTGTTTATTTAGTCATTTTAAAAAATAAAATATCTAATATCAGAAGAAGAAAAAAAACAAAGTCTCACCTTTGAACTTTTTGCAGCAATACAACAAGAGCAGGAGGAAAATCAATGTAATTCCAGAAATTAGTCCAACGATCATCAGAACAGGAAACAAAGAGATTTCAGCAGTGGGGACATCTGCTGTAGTTGAGAAACATATTTAAAAAACTGGACTGAATAAGTCTGGACTGGACTATAAGTTATTATAATAACATGAGAGAAACAGATAATACACCAATGTCTGCCAGGTGCAGCCCACACACTCTCTCCTGTGTAATTTACTCCCCATAGAAACGTTAAGCTTCTGTTTCAAATCATACTTGGGTATTGTGTCAGCATTGTGCTCTTTTTTTTAGTCTTTTTTTTAGTCGAGTTAGTCTTGCGAGATCTCGGAAAGTCCGTCTTAATTTTTTTTTCTCCCATGACCCCTGCGGGGCTCCGTATTAGTCCCACACATGGGAAATTTTTTGGTCACGGCACAAAGTACAAGACGTACCCAGAACCGTTCCCTGTGGGGCCTCCGTACTGCAGACGATCCTGTCCGACACACAGCCCTGAGTTCTTATATACTGTGGTTGGTCGGTGAGGTAGTTCAGTATCCATGTAGTGAGGTGATGGTCCACTTATGTATTCTCCAGCTTGTCTTTTAGAATTGTGGGAAGAATGATGTTAAAGGCAATGGAAGAATCAATCAAAGAACTTGATTCTCACAGCGGTCTTCAGGTGAGAGAGGAAATGACGTAGGAGGTGAAAGCACAATACCAGTAATATTCACCACCTCCAAGCCTCCCTACTCCTCGCCACCATCCTAACTCTATTTTCCTCTCTTCTCAGTTAACCTTCAGACGTGCCTGCCTGTAAATCACTTTCACTGTCTAGGTGCACAACCTCGTAACCACACCACCCACGCCACACCCTAGCATATTCTATGTCTCCCTGTGCAATATACTAGTGTGTGTTTGCAATAAACCCTGTTAAATGTTTTTGCCATTTCTGCCGTGGTTCTCGGCGTGCATTGTGACAGTTTAATCTTCCTTTATATGCATTCATGGCTACATATTTATCACTGTTTCTTTGCAGGTTTGAATTGATTGAAAATTAATTCTAAAAGTACTACATCTATTAAATAGTATAGAGTATTGCAGGGAGGTGCTGGTGAAGAATGCTTTATTATGTCAAAATTTCAGGACACGCCAGGATATGCAGGTATAAAATAGCTCTTATTAATCACTTTATTGGTGTTAAAATACGACGTTAATCACTGTCAAACTATGATACCTTCATGACATCATGTGACATCTTTCATGAACTCAGTGAAAGAAATGACAATAAATCATGCTTTTTGCAAGCTGCCAGAAACAAAGTACCTAGTAATGCATTTGAAAATAATATGACAATAACACAATAATAAACAAAACACACAAGTCTTTTATATATTCTTAAACTTCAAAAACAGTGCAATCTCCATCTCATTTTCTTTTTCCCGATGATTTGTTAAATTCAGAAGAAATCAGTTCTGCATTGTCCTCCGTTCAGTTGATTTTTGCAGAAAAAGTACAATTACCAAGAACTGCTAGTCTTACTTCAGAATAAACTGTTTCCTCAGCTGCTGCAGGAGCTGATTTTCCTGCAAATGAAGAAAAGGGTGACTGCTGGTGACATTAAAACTGATGACTGCAAAGCTTTCATTGTTTTTGTTTTTTTTCTTTGAATTTCCCAATAAGAAAGCAAGAAGGTACTACTTTACTCACCTTTGACTCTGGCTTTAGCTTCATTGTGGGAGATCTGTGCGTACAACACATTGCCATCTAAAAAAGGATGGACAAATAATCAGAATCCAAAGAAATGATGAAGTGCTTTAATTTTCTTGACATTTACATTTTCTTTCAGTCAACACCAAACCCATCACATGAACTGACTGCTGGAGCTTCTTGCTCTAAAGAATAAGATTTTATGATAACTTTTTATCGTTCATTTAAGTGTCAGATCAGTGCAACCTTCCTTCCTTCCCTGGTTAGCAGGGCCACTGTCAGTGGATCCTTCCACCCTAACACTAAACTACAGTATGTTATATTTTTATAACATAAAATCCTTACCTTCCTTAGTGAAGTTTTTAAGCTCAATCAAAGAATATGTGAAATCTCCAGATTCAACTAAAAGAGTTACACATTTATACATAAATGATCATAATCACAGTTTACACATGTATAATTCATTGCATATACTTCAGCATTTTGTGTGTCATCGTGGTCTTCGACTGATTAATCGAGACAAGCTTCACCTATACAAATCAACTAAATGTTAGATTAATGATTAAAATTTCTATATTTGGATTTGATCATCTTTTAAATAAACTAGCCAGAACGTCACATGCATAACAAAATTAATAAAACTTATTGTGGATAAGGCTGACCTGGGAGAGCAGGAGCATGTTGACCATTTTGAGATTCATCCTGGTTGATCATGTGGTTCGTTGCAGAGCTCTGATTTGTGCTCCCAGTTCTGGTGGGACACATAATGTAGTAAAACTTCAAAGAAACACAGGATGTAATTCTAGTTTGATAAAATGGGAGAGGGGAGATTTGAACCAACCTCATAAGGAAGGAATCTGTAAAAAAGACAATTTCATTGATTTATTGTATTGTGTCACTGGTGCAGTAACAGTACATGTAGTCTTCATATGTGGTTCTGGATAACTACATCATATTCAGTCTAATATTAGATGAATAATGGTCTCACCCCTTGAATATTTGAAGTAACACAACAGCAGAAGAAGAAGAAAAAGTAAAACTCCACAAATGAGTCCAATGATCAAAGGAGTGAGAAATGATGAGTTTTCAGAGTGTGTAATAAATAACAGGTTCTAATAAGATGCTGTCATGGTTCAGCTCAAAAGGCATGATAATAATAATGGAAGAGGCACAACTTCAGCCAAAAATGACTTCTTTTTTTTTTTAACAATAATTAACTTGTTAGTCAGTGTTGCCATTGTGTCAAGTAAGAAAGCTGAGACACCCAGCTCGCAAGTGCTCCACAGAGACTGTCCATGTTCTCCTAACTTCACAAATTAAAACAACCTATCAGAACCTGTGCTATTGACACAATCACTTTATTACAGCTCTTTGTCAAATGTACAGACAGTTGTTTTATGAGCTTGTTTAATAGAAAAATGAATATTGTAGTTAGAAATATACACTATACACTTACAAAATGATATGTTCTTTTAGACTTAGAATTAATCTCTTAAAAATACATAGGAGCACACACTGGTTTGTGAAAGTTGTCAAGTTGCACTGCCTCCTTGAGTACAGTGGTCGAGATGGACCATTCTGCCTAATCGCTGTTTATGTATGTGGCTAGAAACCAGCCATATATGCAGAACGGTAAGGGTTGAGGAGAAGAGAACTCTATACCAGCTGAAAGTTGATGACACAAAGTGGTGACAAACTGTCTACAATGAGGCTACTATCAGCTGCAGCTCTTTGTCTGACTAACAATGTAACATGCTTTGTAGACCATTGAAT
>NW_005187854.1:162533-165286 GCF_000239375.1 Pundamilia nyererei
CGTTGTTTTACAACAACTTTATTGGAAACTGTTCACACATATTAACAGTTGAGATACAAACAGAAACATGAAATCAACACAGAAAACTTCACATTGTATGTTTGATAATCATGAGTGAATGTATATTTCAAACTAAATGACTGAACTCACAGGTTATCTCAATGGTGGCATCATCACTTATATAAGTGTAGTAAACTGGGTTTCCTCTTGTTCATCTGCAGCTGTAGATTCCTCCTTCAGATACTCTGATATCTCTGTTTTGTTGATCTCTGATTTTACCTTCAGAGGTTGTTTGGGTTTGTCTGAACCACTCATATTTCCATCCATCAGAGCTCTGCACAGAGCAGGTCAGTGTCACACTGCCCCCTACTGGTATGATTGTTGTTGCTGCTGTCAGTGTGGTCTTGGGATTATCTTCTGTTACGCCAAACCAGAAAAAACTAAATCAGGTTTTTTTTCCTCTTTCTCTCCAATTACAGAATCATCCATCCACTCTCTTCTGCTTATACAATTCACGGTCAACCCACGCAGACATTGGGACACCATTCAAATTACACACAGAAAGGCCCTAGTACCCAGAACCTTCATCTTGTGAGGCAACATTGCTGACAACTGTTTTGACCATGCTGCCTGCAATTGGAAAAAATATTCTCAGTCTCTGGCTCAATATGGGATTACTGTGACAATTATTCAATATAAAAATCTCTAAATCAGCAGTGTAACAGTTTTTCAGTTGACCTGAAAAAGTCACACTGAATGTAAACTAATACAGTTACATTCACTGCTGAAGGAAACACAATGATGGTTGAAGAGGGATCTGTCTGATTTCAGTCAGCACAATTTCTGTAAAGCTTCTGATGTTTCTTTTTTCTCTCTCTTTTAAGTGAAATTTTATCTGTAATTGATATTATTACACATTAAAACACACACCTTTAGTAATGGTAGATTACAGAGTCTGTCACAATTTTAGCATTGCTTATAATGTAAGAAAGGTAAAATACAGTAATGTAAGTCCAGTAATTTATAATAAATAAGTATTTGCAAAGAAATCATACAAATATGTAGTGGTGATGTTCATTAAAGATTTACCTAAAACAATTACAGAGACAGTATTACTGTTCTTTGTATAATGTGAATTCTTCCTGCGACCAGAGCACTGATATTCACCACTTTGACCTGCAAATTGAATTTCAAAAAGGTGGATTTTGTTCAGGTTGTAGGGAACAAAGTCTCGACCATCCTTGTTGATTTTGTATCCCCAGTCAGTGTCTTCTCCTTCATTCATGTCACATATGAACATAGCAAATTCTTGGATGAGAAAACTGGACCATCTGGGTTCAATATTTAGCACAGCATCTAGATTCAAACACAGCCACACCATTAGAAATGTAAAAGATGTTTATGTAGGATGTAGGGTCTGCATGTTCATAAAATAAGAATTATGCCGAGAATTAAAAAAATAACAACAGAATGGAAATAACTTAAGAATGATGCAGTATGTCAAAATTAACCTTTGCTATAGAAATTATTAAAAAAATGAAAACAAAAAACTGTTCAGTCACCTTGAGCATGTCCAGTGCACAGGAGTGTACAGAGCACTACAATAAAGACAGATACTTAAGACATTATCAAACTAAAGACACTCAAATATTGCATAAATAAAACAGTGCTGATAATGACCCACAGCTTTTTTTACATCTTGGCTCATGTGATGAGGCACATGATCCATAGTGAGTTAACGACCTCCTTAAGCTGGACTTGCATCGTGCGATTTTTGGCCCATTTTGAGCCGATTTTTTAATCGTACGACCGTTTAGGTGATCGGCCCGATTTTGGCCTTCATCATGCATCGTGTAGTATACGTGGGGTAACAAGAAGCAATTAACACCTCACGACCAGCTCCCGATCATCAATCGCTTGGTCGGAAGGATTTCAAACCGGTTTGAAATCCTCACGACCGTCGTGAGGATGTCACCGCAGCTGCTCACACTGCGCACGCGCAAACACATAAATGTTGGTGAAAAAGACGGAGCAGCACAGCAGTGCAGCGTGTGATCTGGACACAAGCGATGGAGACACTTGTAGAACTTTGGAAAGCTCATCCGAGCCTTCAAAATGATCACGACCACAACAACCGTGAAAACAATTGGATTTACATTTCTGCTCACTCACAGCTGCCTGGTCAATGTTTTTCATTAGCAATTTAGCAAAGTTGATGGTGGTGGTGTGAGTCTGTGTGACTGAAAGACAGAGAGAGAGAGCGACAGAATTTCTGTTATAACCTTAATTTTATGGAGGCACAGTGTGAGCACTCAGGTCGCATCAGAGCATCGGGCCGTATAGTGTGAGACCCTGCATCGTGACCTACGAACTTCTAACCCCTGCGAGTCAATCGTGCAGTTTGAGCAGAAGCTGAATAACGTGACTGAAAAAATCGCACAGTGTTTGCCCAGCTTTAAACGAGAACTCCCACCGGGGAGACTCAAATATGGCATAAACAAAACACTCAGGGTTTTACCAGTGGCTACTATGATTGGTACAAATGACTGACGCTCTGTTTTTCTTACTAATGGATCAGTATGAATCAAACAATAGAAGTCAGTGATGTACTCACAGAATAGGCCCAGCTCACAGAGCAAAGTGGCTCCCATCCTCACATCCAGCAGTGACACGTCTGAAAACTTCTACAACTTTCTGCAAAGAGAGAGAGTGAAGCAGCAGCACAGCAGATACCAAAGAGCTGTAACATACAC
>NW_005187854.1:165872-167629 GCF_000239375.1 Pundamilia nyererei
TGTGACTTGCTTTCCAGTCCAATCCCCGGAATAGCTGTCCTTTCTGACCCGGACCAGATCATTACTTAGTTTCAGTGGCGGAACGTCGTACATGTCTACTCACCTTTTTGTTTATGAATATTTGTGGAAACATTAAATATTATTCTTAAAATCTACTTACGAGCTGTTCGGCGTCCTGCGTTTGAGTCCTGTCACTCGTCCAAAACGGTCTCGGCCGTAACACATGTCTTTTTTTCCACAAATGCAGTTTTTACATAAACCACTATTCAAAGCTAAGATTAGCTAACTAACCGAACCAAACTAGATGTAAAAATACCTCTCCAAATAAACAATAAATTAATTTCCATCTAAAATGAGAAAGAAATCTGCCCATGGTGCACTCCACTTAAGACAGCCAGGACATGCTCCAGCCCTCCTGAGACCCAAAGTTTTAACATGGTAAAACATGGATTCATAGACGATTAAAGCATCGTTGACAGAGATGTCATACTCACTTATGGTACTGCTCACAGCAGTTGATGGTAATCCATGCACTCTCTTAGACAAAAGTCCTGAGCTTCGCTAATGTGATGTATCCTACTACTCCACTGCAAACTCTTTTATAATAGAATTCTGATTTGGTCATAAGATCTCCTACAGGAAGTGACTGAGCTTGAGAAAAATAAATATAGTGTCCTTAACGGAGTTAGAAGAACAGAAGATTTCTGAAAAGATTCAAACATATAGCTCTGCTATCACTTCCAACATAAATGAAGATGGGAAACAAAACAGCAGTGACATTTGTAAGGTTACTGAAGTTGGGCTAGGTGGTAGCCCATACCCCCCGCGCACACGAACGCACGAACACATCCTCCAACCACACACACCCATATTTTGCTCCATTGCGGTTTATTTCACACCTCAAACATTTAGTAAACAATTAAGCAAATACAAGTAATCTGCAGGTAGTAGGAAAATAAACTACTAACTCTTTTACGCTGCGTCCACACCTACACGGGTATTTTTGACAACGCAGCTGTTTTGTCCACACGTAAACGGCGTTTGGAATCACCGAAAACTGATTTTTTAAAACTCCTTTTTTGCGTTTACATGTGGACAAGGAATACAGAGTTCATCATGCAACATCAAAGGTATGTGCCTTTTTTCACATCGCCACGTTATTGTTTACATGAGATGAATTGCTATCAATAAATTTTTCAAAAAATGCCTCTCTGTGCAAAATGGGTTCAAAACATAAACAACTGTTGGATACTCTTTGTCCGTGATTTAGACAGGGGGAACAAATTGTGGCAGGATCAGCCTGATATTATTTGTATCCCGATGTAACTTTACTGTAGAAAGAGCTAACAGCTCCAAAATGTCCAAAGTAGTTAGTCATTACAACAACATGTGTGTGTGAACTAAAAATCAAGAATGTGGGATACTGTTTGTCTGTGATTTGGAGAGCCCAGCGCTGCTCCCGACGCAGGGAAAACCAATTCTACAGGGGAGACCTACCTTGGCACTTGTGCAGGTGAAGCCAAAGGGCAGATATGCTTCACCATATTTTCTAGTCTTTGGCTTAGAATGAAGTTGCTTTGGAAACATATTCAGTTATGCAAGTTATGCAGGCTTGTTTGCACAACAAGGCTAAATAATTATATAAACTTTTCTGAATCTAAATATTGTACTTTGGTAGAATTAAATAATAAGTGTAGTGCAGGTCTATGATGATTTTTAGTGCTACTATGATTCTGGTTCTGTCTTGGTTAAGTCCT
>NW_005187854.1:168216-169340 GCF_000239375.1 Pundamilia nyererei
GAAATGAGTCAAATGATACGTATTCAATTCAAGGTAACAGAAAAACATACTTAAAGAAATAAATAAATGAATAAGTGCTTATGCTAACGTGAAAACAGATCCTAATCTCAACGCTTGCCATCACTTTATAATAAAGATCTATTTTAATAATACAGTCCATTAGCTTTTTCCCCCCACAATGATCTCTTCAATTCAGATTTGGGACCGAATCTACTTGCTTGAAAACTTATTGAAGGTACTCATTACCAAGAGCTGTTTGTGGCTTGATTTCAGAGTAAACATCTTCATCAGTTGCTGCAGGAGCTGGATTTTCATACAAATAAAGACACCATTAGTCAAAGTTAATTGCCAGTAACCTCTTACTTACATACGACAGCTGTTCGTTTTTATACAGTTTTCTTTGATCTGTAAAAAAAATTGTAAATGAGACAGAAAGAGAAATAAATTATTGATTGTATTACTTTACTTACATTTGTCTCTCTTGGATTTAGCTTTATTGTAGTAGACCTATGTGTAGAACTGGCTGTCATCTAAAAGAGGATGGACAGATGCTCAGCATAAACAAAGGGTGGAACGATTTTTCTGTCAGTCAACACCAAACTTATCACATGAACTGACTGAAGGAGGTTCTCGCTCTATTAAAGGTGAGATTTTCTGATGACCCCTTGCTGTCATGTTTAAAAATCTGTTTCTTTCTCTGCTGCTGTTAGCTCTCATTTCAGTGTCAGAGAAGCTCAACCCTCCTCCACCCCTGCAGAGGATTACAGATTACTGCTGTCTTCATATTCCTTCTGATTCTGGGAGACACAGCAAACCTTCTGGCAACAGCAAGTGTGGACGATCCATCCTGAAGGAGCTGGTCTACCTATCCAACTAGAATGGGATGCAGGTACTGTTGTCATTTTTGGGCTTGCAATTTTGTTGCCTCTCCAGTGAACCTGCTGTCACTTTTAGCAGGTCATATGGAGTCACCATGGTTTATGCTTCCTAACTGGATGTATTTATGCCTCTTAAATTTAACTGGCTTTTGTTTTATTTATTTATTTTTGAGGAATGCACATGACAAGCAGACAGCATGTTTCTTCGTCTCTGTTAGAAGGCTCATATGAATGAATGATTTTAAA
>NW_005187854.1:171260-172484 GCF_000239375.1 Pundamilia nyererei
AAAAAAATCCCTTTTTAGTTTGGAAAAAAAGGCTCAAAACTCACAAATTACTGTTCATTAACTCAATAAACTCCTGGTCCAAACTTAATAAATAAATTCTAAAAATGTTCACAACACTCTGGCTCTGTAAATGATGATCAATGTCACCAAATCATTATACATAGTTCTAGGATGTCTCATCCCACCTTAATCCATCTGAACAAGGGAAATAGACTACTGATTATAGCGTTATCAGTCACCATGGCAACAAGTAAAAAATGAGTAAATTATTAGTAAGGAAAATTTTGACATCTCCTCCTGAAATATTACAACAACAAACCTACATCCATATGCTCTTTAACCTCCTACAAAACTTATTTTCTTCTTTTTACATTTTTTTCACACCCGGCATGCCCAGATGTGAGCCCTTTCTGTGGGTGCATAGACAGTGCACAGGCTACAACCTCCTCCATGCATCTGAACTCATGCACAAGGCTCAGATTATGTCCACTCTGGTTTTACTTCCATAGCAATGGGTTCAGATTGTATTAATGACTGGGTGTCAAGCTAAATCTGGCAACCTAATCATTTTTTCCCCTCTTTATTTATGTTAATATTGCACTCAAGTGATGGAGCAGCAGGTCAGCATTGCGATGGCATCATTAGCCGTGTGCAGATCCAAACTCAGCACCAGGTCCTAAAGTCAAACGAACACTGTGGCATCACTGAGAGTTACAAACTGTCTAAATTCTTTCATCTTTAATAAAATGATCAGTGTTGTTGCTCTACCAGGTGTAACGATTAAATTTGACATCCAGGCATTCATGAAAACAGAATTTATGAAATTTAACAAAGTCAGAAGCTAGCAGGAAGTTACCTAAGGTGGTAACATGGTATAAAGATGATATACCATGTTCTGACTGAGGGAATTCTGAAAAATTCAAAGTACAGCTCTGCTATCACTTCCGACCTCAATAAAAACAGGGAACTAAACAGCAGTGATGTTTTTAGGGTTACTGAAGAGGCTAGCTGGTATATTATGAAGTGACACGGGGTGACTAGCTACACATCAACGTATAGCATAATATAAACACATTAGCACAGTTAAGCTGGAGGATGAACACAAATTTTTTTCAAGTTGATAAAAGTTAACGTGGGGGTTCCCAATGGTTAGGGACAAATGCAATGGTATGGCAGGATGCTGTAAACAGAACAAACTTAAGTCAGGGGAACAACTGAGATAAT
>NW_005187854.1:173996-175277 GCF_000239375.1 Pundamilia nyererei
TTCAGTTTTCTGGCCTGAAGAAGTCGCACTTAATTAATACATGAACAAAATAGTGAACTACTTGTAACTAATTAGTAAAGTAATGCAGTTCACTGCTGAATGATAGACAATGATGGGTTAAGAGGGATTTGTATTTGTATGATTTTTGCTTAGATAACAGAAGTTTTTTTTTCTAATTTCATTCACAAGTGCTGCTGTTACACATTAAAACGAATATGATGCATTATAGAGTGCATTCGCATTGTGTATACTGTGAGCAAAGTAACATGTAAGAAACACATTCCACATATAGCTTTCCATGACAACATTAATCAAATGTACACTGTATTTTATCATCCAGATTAGTGTTTAAATGTATTGCTTGTTTTTTCACTGAGGACTTACCTAATACAGTTAGAGAGACAGTATTACTGTGCTTTGGTTTATGTGAGCTCTTTTTACGACCTGAGCACTGGTATTCACCACTGTCACCAGTAGATCTAATTTCTAATCTGTAGTTTTTCAGTGTGTTGTACTGGATAAATTCTCGACCATTCTTGTTAATTTTGTATTCCAATTTACTGTCTTTTCCTTTGTTCATGTTACATTTGAAGGTAACAAACTCCCCGGTGAAAAAACTGGACCAGCTGGGTTGAATAGTTAGCACAGCATCTAGATTCAAACACAAGAACAATATAAGCAATCTGAAATACTTTTATGACATCAAAGGCAACATCTGTGTTGATGTTTTCATAAAATGAGAAACGTATTAAAAATGAATAAATAAAAACAGAAATGGAAAGTGTTTAAGGGTGAGTATGCAGTATTTTCTGTTCAATCTTTACTAAATAGATAAAAAGGAAGTGTATTGGACATTTCTTTACTCTATATATTGATCACTTTAGTATTATTAATATCACTTGCTCACTTAGTTATATGCATGTACAATAGCACCCCAAATGGGCCTTATGCTCTATCACACATACACATACAGACAGAGTGGGGCCATTGTGAGTTCAGGTGAGATCTTATACAGACAGACAGTGAAACTCCCATCCTTATCTCAGAGAAGATTGAGGGAGGATTCGGGATGTAATTCTTTAGGTGCTAAGTAAGAAAACAGCGTCGTAATTCTTAAACTCTGAAGAGAAGGATTTAAGGATGAGGCTGAAGGTATCGCCCCCTCGTGACATGGGCCAACTTCAATTTCCTTTGTCTCTAAGTTTGGTCAAGGTATAAAAGGACAGCTGGAAGACTTTGGTCTCTGGGGAGTAGTGATGGGAATAACAGCGTTACTAACAG
>NW_005187854.1:181235-196177 GCF_000239375.1 Pundamilia nyererei
GTGTGACGTGAGATTTAATCCTGCTTCCTCTTTGAGCTAACACGTGTGTCCTTAAAAGTAGCTCTGAAAGCTCTATTCACAGAGATTCTTTCTTCCTTTAAACTTTAAGTTACCCTACAGTGGGCCAGTTCCTGGGGCTCATGGGAAAAGTTTGACGTTTAAGAATCTCTGATAATCACAACATAATAAGCTGTTTAAACTTCATTAAATGAATTTAGTTTTAGTATATAGTGAAATCAGCTGAGATCAAACTACATCAAGTGTCACTTTACGTTAAATCAAAACTCTGTTTCAGAAAAATAGAAGTCTGTTTCCACTGAGAACACGTCGGCAGAAACAATATTTTTCTGGGGGGGTTTAATGAGTCACATGCAAACAATGCAAATTTCTGATTTTTGGAGAGCACAGCAAAGCTGCAAACACAGCAGTATGGATTAGGTAAGCAGTAAATAAACAAGAATGCAGTTTCAACATTTGCACTTCTTGTTTGGTTTCTTTATCAATGTCCTTTTTATTTTTTATGCATATTAAGTTGCAGCAAGACAAGTGTTAATTGTGCCATGCTTCTAATAGCTTCTAGCAGGATCTATGCTACATGTTTGACATCTAAGAAAATCTGAAAGCAGCAATAAAGGTATGTAAGCAGTTCAGTAGAACACAATCGATTTGGAAATATCATGAGCAACAGTGCTGTGCTTCCTGCACTGCCCCTAGTGATCAAATGGCTGTTACACTTGATGATGTATCATATTTATGAAGCTCAGTGTTATTGGGTTATAGTGTTATAGTTTACATTCAAGTCAATACAGCATCAGTCACAGAATTTTATTTATTTATTTCAACATAATGTATAATACATTATGCAGTACAAATATGTATTGATGCCCTAATGTAGCATTGCAAAACCTTTATTTAAAGCTGTATTGTCAGTTAAATCAGATAATACAAAAAACCCCTCAAAACAACAACAAAACAGAATATTGTGTCTATATCATTACATACAAGCAAATCCCAGCACGCTGCAATTACCATGGGAGACAGGGAATACAAATCTGTATATGCTACCACATATGAGATGCTATGATATATGCTATAATATGATGCTAAAATACATTAAATTAGACACGCCACTCTATTCTGATATTCCATTATTCCAATTGAACTGTCAAATATACAATTATATACGATTCTGAGACTTCAAATATTTACATTTTCATGGGTCACTCACAGTGCCCTATGCAATGCTTATGCAAAATTCTATCAAGAGTGTCTCACTCAGAGGATGTAGGAAACATATACAGCATGCATATGCTCTAAACATTATAGTATGATTATATTATGCTTCTCTTTGGCTTTGCTACTCTTGCTCTCTTCACTGACCTGTAAGGCAAACACAAAAGACAAAAAGTAAGGATGTTATGTGGTGAGGCCATTTAATCTTGTCAAGGAATATTGTCAATGTAATGAGACATTTCAGTGCATGACTGTTGTGAGTTTACCTGCATTTTCCATGTTCACATCAGTAGAAAGAGGACTCTCATGTGGTTTATGATGCTTCCTTGCTAAGATAATCAGATGAATGAGCAAAAGAAAATAATTAATACATTTACATCAGTACTGCAGGTCAAAACCTTTCCCAATTAGTTTTTTGAATGTATTTTATCTTTTTTGCATGTGCGAGTATTTGTACTATACTTACTGTTCTTTCTGGAATTTTTAAGGTCGGTAAGAGAGTATGTGGCTTCATGAACTTTATCTGCTTCTGAAATATATATATTTGTATTTATAGGATTATTAAAAAAATCACCAGAAATACTGTTTTTGACTCAAATGTTTATGTATCTCTAACCACTCTGTGATATTCAAAACATGACATGTACCATTTCCACAATTTGCAGTCTCTTCCAAGTCAGCGATTGTTTCATAGTCGTGATTATCACCTTAAAAAAATAATACGCCAGAGTCAGAGTTACAATTTAAAGCTATGATATGTAAGTATGTGAATTTCTAGCTGCTGTGTGCTATTCAAAAGATATTGTGTACCATTTGGACCATTACCAGTCTCTTCTGCAAGATGGAGTGTTTCATAGGCTTCATAATGAGCTTGAAGAAACAAAGTCAGAGGATCATATCAGTGCTATTAGAGCAAATACATCAACACAGTTTTGTTAAAGTGCAAAGACACAAAATTCGAATTTAATTTATTTTACAGTTTTAGAAAGTTTGATTAACAGTTTGATCTCCCTGTTGGAGCTCAGTCTGGGGAGAGTTCTTTTTTCTCCTCGTCTTTCCTCACATTGTGCATTTTCCATTGCTATACCTCTCTGACCTGTCTTCCCCGTGATGTTTGTGTAATGTATGTACGGTCGGAAGGCTAAGATGGCGCTGGGAAGGCTGGCAGCCTTAACCCAATTTCCCCCGGGATGAATAATATTATCAATCAATCAACAGTGTATTAAAAATATTGTATGTGTTGTAATGATATGGAACAATAACTTTTGTTGATCCTTCATTCATTTAGTTAGATATACATTTCTGTGAGTAAATTCTGGTTTAACTCAGCTTTTAGGATTTTTTTTGATTATTTGCACAACTTTTTGTGTTTTTGATATTTGATTGATGACCAGATGACCAGAACTCCTGGACTTTATAAAGACTAATTATTAATACTAAACTTTGGTTTAAGCACTGACCATGCTGAAGAGATTTGTATTCATGGGTTTCATCCTGATTGTCTCCATGATTTCTGGTGGAGTCTTGACTGTTGATGTCCGACTGGATCGGCCTAATGAAAACATAACAAATGCACAGATAATAACATAATACAGTAAATTTAGTACAGTAAGAAAATTACTGCTGAATGTTTAAAATGAAAATAGGAATGCAGAGATTTATACCAACCCAGTGAAGCATAAATCTGTCAAAAAAGGAAAATGATTTTTTTTTGATAATCCAAACTGTTTTACTTCTATTTAGTGCTATGATGTTTTTATATTTTGTATCAAGTAAGAAAAATGTCTTACCCTTCACTTTTCTATAGCAATACAGAATACCCATTCCTAAGAGCAGGAGAATAAGAAGAAGAAAGACTCCACAAACCAGTTCAACCAACCACAGAGGAAATGAAAAGCTTTCAGGACCTGATGGAGCTACTGTGATTGTAAACATTAACAGAAAACATTAAGAGACTTTATGTGAGAATTTTTTTCTAAACATTAAAAAACATATATTATCAAAGAAGTAGAGTCAGGTGACAAGAAGACAAAACACATACTCAATGATATACGCCATCAATGAGTACTCTATTAAAAGAAAAAAATTCCATCAACTGTTTTGATCCTGCTCACCTTTAACTGACATCCAGCTCTGTGCTGACTCTCTTCCTGAGTACTGACACTTGTAGAAACCTTCATCAGACTTTGACACTGCAGAGATCTTCAGCTCCCCTCGGGGATCATTTTGAAGAAGTTTGTCATTGTGATAGAAAAACACATTGGAAAGTATTTTTTGTGTTCTCAAACTGCAGCTCAGACTAACAGAAGCTCCCTCAGTCACAGGATGAACAGGACTCACCAGGATAGGATCATAATAATTATCTGTGAAACAATCAATGGTGGTCCTGTTAGATCAGAAAAAAAGCTGAAGGGCACCAAAGTTACATGATGATGTGATACCTACTGTTCTGTGTATAAGAACTACTGTACACTAACTTTTTTTTACCAAATGGACAGCTGACCTATAAAATGTAGAGTGCCTTAGACATGAAATTTTAATCTCATGAGACTTGGGCTATTTCCATATATCAGTTAGTAACAGCTAAAAGACTTTGGGCTCTAGGTTGACAGTTGGAGGTATTTTGAAATATGGGAATTGTCCTTGTCTTCAGAGTGAGACTTGTGTTGTAATGTAATGTTGAGCTGATTTGATGCAGCATTAATGAAAACAACTCACCAGCTGCTTGTTTATGCAGTGGCACATAACAAACACAGCCACACAGGAAAAGAGGAACATGAGGTCTTACTTTAAAGTGTACAGTGGTCCCTCGTTAACCACGGGTGTTACGTTCTAAAAATAACCTGAAATCTGCAAAGTAGCCAACTTTATTTTTTACAATTATTATAGATGTTTTAAAGCTCTAAAACCCCTCACCACACACTTTATACACTTTTCTCAGACAGGCATCAACATTTTCACACTTTTCATTCTTGTTTAAACACTCTCGAAGCTCAAACCTTCGTAGAAAAATAAGTCTAGTATTATAGAATGAAACCAAAGATCAAACCCTGTTTTCAGGTCCAGAACATGAGAATAGAGCAGCTGTGAGAGAATTCATAATTCTCTCACAGCTGCATTAATGAATCAATGGTACAGAAGTAGAGGAAGCAAGAAGAATGAGTTGAGTAAAGTTTGACTTATCTGACTGTTTTGTTTTGCTTAATGCACCTTATGGTCCAAAAAATACAGTAACTTCTACTTTCCTTTAGCAAGTCCAAAAGTCCAACTTTTTGTGCAATGGCTAGCATCTTCCTCTGCCTTTTGAGCACTACCACAGGTGCCTTTGACAGTGCAAAACGTTTCATCGACATTGTTGTGTTTGTTGGGGAGAAAACTTACAAACATGCAGTTCAGCACTTCAGAGTGATAGAAGATTCATGTAAATTTGACAAACTGAACGCATTCTGTACACGACAGGAGACAGCACGAGATTGATTGACAATGGTGTACAGCCAATCAGGACGCAGAACACAATGCGCTGTAAAAAAAACCCAACCCAAAAACCATGCAAAATTGCACAAAAACAATTGCAAAACAGCGAGGCCATGAAAGGTGAATCGCATAATAGCAAGGGACCACTGTACTGTACTCTGCTTTGCTGGGTTTTGCAGTTTTTGTTTGTTTGTTTGTTGTACATATGTTAAAAAGTAAAACTTAGTGGTCTGAGCACTCTGTGGAGAACCCACAAAAACATACGTATAATAACATACTCAGACATTTACTGCTTATTCACTGATAAGGGTCGAGCTAAAATAAGACTGAAAATTGCCTAAATGTCCCATATTTTGTCCATTTTTAACAGATTTACTTTCATACAGCAGTGTAGTGGGGAAACACTGTGAGGTAATGATTAACATAAAGGGGGAAAAAACAACCAAAAGATATATATATAAAGAACATGAAGAATGTATAATAACATACTCTGTACAGTGATGTTGACTGCATTGCTGAAATCTCCTGATCCAGACTCACACCAGTACACTGCAGTAGGTGACTTTAATATGTAACTGATGTTACATGTGGATCCAGTCGTTCTCACACAGTTGGAATAGAACAGGGGGCCATCGTTGGGGAACCGCTTCACTCTCCACTCAGTGAAGTTTCCCTCACAGGTCAGTGAGACAGAGGCATACATTGAATTTTGCACACTGTCAGGACTCACTTTGAGAGTTGCTGCTGAACGAACACCTGAAACATGCAGAGAGGAGAACGTGAAATAGCAATTACAACTGCACATGTGCTTGTTAGGCAAAGATATATACCAATATCACAAATGAAAAAAAAATCAATTATTCTTTGGGGGACCTTTAAAGGTAAACAACAGCTGCACTGGTTACAAGAGTATCAAGCTGACCTGCAGACCAGACAAACTTTGGTTGACTGTGATCAGTGTGATACTCTGGGTCTCCTCTTCCAGCTCTGCACACATATCCTGCTGTGTGTGTCTGTCCATGAATGATGTAGGAGTCCTGTGCAGTCCCACTGCCATCAGGTAGCAGCTCATAACTGGAGGATTTCTCTGATAGATCAGGAACAGCTTTATACCAGTAGAAGCTCCATCCTGCAGACGGATGTTCAACCTCACAGTTCAGAGTTACTGAGGCTCCAGGACTCAGCCATGATGGAGACACAGTGAGGACAGGACGGGGTTCATCTGTTCAACAAAGATTTGCTCTCAATCTTTCGTCTCTTAACTCTGAATTCAATGTCACTAAAATGTTGACTCACAAATATTTATGATGAACTTTAAGAGTGAGACTATCTAAACATGTCAAATATCTCAACATGTACTAATAAAAACACATTTTTACAAACTGTTTCTATTTCCAGGTTAAATGAACTATGACTCTACTTACTGTCAGAAACTGTCAGTGTGACTGAATCACTCCACTCTGTTGTTTCATGCTGTGAACTTTTCATTCTGCCCTTACAGCGATAGTTTCCACTGTTGGATGATGAAGCAGATCTAATCCTGTATTCATTTTGATTTGGAGCTTTTATCCTGCTGTTTGTTTCCCACTCATAATCCCACTCAGTGTCTCCTCCATGGATCTCACATCTGATAGTGATCGTCTCACCGCTGTATAACTGAGTCCAGGATGGCTGCAGGGTCACATTGGGCTTATTGGAAACTGTTCACAGAAAAGCATAAACAACAACAAGTAAAATTAGAGTAGATCTAGAAGAAAAAAAATCAGTCAACGATACAAAATTTTGTGACAATTAAGTTATTCACAGGCAACAAACTTTGAATGTGACACATGAAACTAACAAAACAGATAATGTAACATTTTCAGGGGATGATGAATACAAAAATCAAAAGAAATGGGATTAATAAATGGATGCTTATTATTAAAATGTATAGTTAATAGCTTTTGTATGTGTGATGATCTTTGTGCAAAGATTTGTTGAGATTATCACACTTGTTAAGGAACTGGGTATATACATACATACATACATACATACATACATACATATGATGTAATTACAGTAAGATGACTGTAAAACAGACATTTGTGTCACAGATAAACTGTTTGGCACACCAGCATCTCTACACTCCACTGTCAGACTCAGCAGCTCTGCTGAATACACAATGTAATGTTATCATGTATCATCATTTCAACAGCTTTTAAATTGTAAATGTTTAAAATTTACTTGGTATGCATTACTTTGGTTACTTTCAGCTGCTCCTTTATTCACATAAAATAAAGAGCTACACGTTTTGTTTGGAAAATGCTCTTCCTGACACAATCCAGGATTCGGTGTCTCCTCCCAGCACTGAACTCATTTCCTTGTCAGACAATATATAAACCAGCATCTACATCATGCAGCCACAGCTACAAGCTTTTATTTATAATCTATAATTGACTGTGTTTTTGTTAGTTTCAGGTGGACAAACACATTTTTAGGAGAAAAACACAGTAGAACTGTGAATAGGTCTGTGTCCACACAGAAACAGTAGGAATACTTGCATCTGAACACTTTGCACACTGACAACATCCAGTGTTTTTACTTGATGTCATTACTGGTTATTATTTAAAAAAAATGCATTACACATATATTCATATACTTTTTGTAATTACTCATCTGAGAAAGTAACTTTGTTTTGGATAAAGTAATTTATCCAAAACAACAGTTATCACAACATTCAAGGCTTGAGCGGTCAGCAAAAGTTGCATTCTCCCATCATCCACTCATTCAAAAATTCCCTCGATAAGCGAACAGGTGATATAACAATCACTACTACCGCCAACACCACCAGAAAGTCAGCAAAAGAAAGCAAAGTTGAAAACCAGCACAAAAACACTTCAAAGCAACAGTTCAACTGTTCAAATATACACAGGTATGGAGGATGCAATGCAATGCAATGCAATGCTCTCCGCTTGAGTGCTCATCACTGTCTTTGTTACCTGCGTAAGTCAGTGAGTTAGCAGGGCAGTTTCCAATGTGGATATAGACATAACTACTTTTTTTTTTTTGCACAATAAGATGAGGTCACAATGGTAAATTCAAACTGCTTCCAGGACAAAAACAGTTGCATTATGTAGCTAACACAACTTTAGATCTTTGCAAGCACCTGCATACATAGAATGCTAACGCTAAGCTAGCCAAGAGCCCAGAGCGACGCTAAAGCTGAATAAATGCAGACCCCGCTTGACCCAACCCAGTCAAGTAAGCTGTAGTGAAGCCAGCTGCTGATGAACTTTTTCAGGTAACAAATGGATGAGCAGTCAGACTGCAGTCTCTATTTCTACCTGTTTTTTTTTGGGTTTTTTTCATGTAATTATCTAGCGGCAAATCTCATCTACAGTTGTCTCAAGGTGCTTTATTTTGTTGGGTAAAGACCCTACAACAATACAATCCTGTTCATGCTTCTAAAGTAGAATTACATTGGAGATCACTTTAAAGTCTGTTTGTTCTGGTTTTTATTTTTGCTTTGTGTTCATATCTAAATACTAAGAAAAAGATCATATGTATGTCTTCATCAGTGTTGCCAACTTAGCGACTTTTTCGCTATCTTTAGCGAGTTTTCAGTCCCCTTAGTGACTTATTTCTAAAAAGAGACTAGCGACAAATCTGGTGACTTTTGCTGGTGTTATTAGGAAATTATGACCACTCTTTGACTGAAAGCTCGCTCTTACTCTCAACAAGCAGCGGGCGCTGCCCTGCGCACCTTGCCCATGCCAAAGTGCTCACAGACGGCGGATCATCCTCACTCAGCAGTCGCCCCCAGCTGCTGTCAGAGATGCTGGCCTCTACGTGTCCAAACTAGGGATGGGTACCGGTGGTTCTGACATAAACGGTAGTAACCAGACCGAAAAGCAGCACACATTTCGGTGCGAAATGTCCCTGAAATGTCATACACTTTGGATTCTAGCCAATCATTTTACCTTTGCAAGCGTAGTAGGCGGGCCCAGGTACGTACGTTCTTTTAGAGCAGAGCTACAGATTAAAAATGCCCAAAGCGAAGGGTCAAAAGTCTGGCTGTACTTCAGAGCAAAAGATGCAAACTCAGCAGCCTGCAACAAGTACTTCAAGCTGATACTGTGATACTGTGCAAAGAAGGTAACACCTCGAATCTGATGAAACACCTGGCGACGCATAGCGTTTTTTTATAAGCCGAAAAATGCACCGTATTTGATAGCTTGCTGCGAGACCTCACACCGAGCACATCTACTGCGGGTGGGTTGCCTGTTATCGGACCCGGAGTTAGCAACATCCCCCAAGAACCCGAAGAGGAGGGTCCTGGCCCCTAGCCCTGCAAGTGTAGAAGAAATGATGACGGATGATGATGGCAGCAGCAGCTGTTCTTCTCTGCATGAGTAGCTTAACCACGGTTAATTTAATAACGTGGTTAATAATAACCACGTTATTAAATTAACGCATGTAAGGTGAACTAGTAAACACCGTCGTAATTACATGTGGCTGTCTTCTTGTTTGATGGCAGATACTCCCTTCACCCTGGCCAAAAAGGCTAAAATGACCAAAGAAAAAGTGGAAAACAGCTCAACGTGAGAGGTTTTTGGACAAAATTTGTGTTTTTTTCCATTGTTTAAGCACTGCTTCCAGCCAAGAGTGATACCATATATGCCCTATAGCTGCTGAAAAGGCTAACATTGTTATCTTTTTACAAAAAACAGCTAAACATGAGAGGTTTTTGAAAAAAGTGTGTGTTCTCCATTCTTTAAGCACCGCTTCAAGCACGGTTTAAGCACCGGCACCGTTTCAAAAGTACCGGTTTTGTACTGGTATAGGATAAAACCTAAACGATACCCATCCCTAGTCCAAACTAAAAATGAATCGCGCATGAACAAAGCCACTGCTCCCACCCTTCTTTTACTCTTATTTTTTGTGAATCACAAGGTTTAAAACTCCATAAACACACACACACAAAGTAACTCCACCAGAGTGCCCATTTCGGGTCACTTTTGCCAGCACCAAGACCGAGTAAGGAAGATGGAAATGTGATAGCTAAAAGAATTTAATTTGTAGTTGTAAATGTATTATAAATGCACTTAGGTTGTTTTTTACTCACTTTGTCTCTTCCACAATGTTATTTCTCTCTCCTACAACATGTTACAGGTTACAATTACATAAACATGATCAATTATGCAAATTAGGAGATGACGTTATTTAGCGACTTCTACTGACTTTTAGGATAGCCAATAGTGATTTTCCTTACTGAGGAGTTGGCAACACTGGTCTTCATTAGGATAGGGATTTGTGTTGGTGTGTGGGGCTGTAGCCTAAGTGTTATATTGTTAAATGGTAATTACGTGACAATGTGTTTGAGGTCATTTTACAGGGAAATGCAATAGTAATGTAACAAAGAGTGCAACACATGACCTACTTCTTGGAGTAATCAGTAATGTCCTGCATTACTTTTAATAAAAATGTTCTGTGTAATACATTACTTTTTTGAGTAACAACCCCAGCACTGATCACAATAAAGACCTGAAATAACTCTGCCATCCACAAACATTTCACCCACAGCCTGTAATTAATTTGCATGAATGTGATGTCTTTGTTATGATGCTTAGAGATGGCGGTGACTCTCAAAATGGAGCCAATGAGAATCAAAAGAGAATCGGAATTGCTAAATTCTTATCAATTCCCATCCCTAGAGAGAAGCTACTGGAGTTACATCATTCAAATATTATGTTTGAATTTTTATGACTTCAAATACTGGTCTAAAAAAATTGGTACAAAAATTTCACTTTCACACACAATCAAAACTTTGTATTCCAAAAGAAATATAAAGTTCACCATTTTCCTGAATGGTGACTGGATCGCTTTCTATTGTGAGTGAATTTTTCCTGCTCCTTCCTCTGCAGGTGTAGATGCCTCCTTTAGAGATACTGATCTGTCTATCCGATCCAACTTCTAATGTGGACCTGCTTTTGGATGAGGTTTCTCTGAACCACAGATATTCAAAATCACCAGAGTGCTTCAGATCACGGGTCAGTGTTACATTGCCCCCTGCTGGTATGGTTGTGTTGTCTACTCTGAGAGTGGCCTTGATTTCAAGTTCTGTCATTTGGTAATGAAAAGACACAAAAAAAAAAAAAAAAAAACCCTGACTATACATTTAATACAAACTAAAATATGACTCACACTGGAGTCATGAGATTACAACACATCTGGGAGCAACATCTTAAACAGCAAATAAAGACAACGTTGTTCAGAAAAGGTAAATGTGTAATATTAGTTGGTTAACTTATAATTTTCAATTCAAGACTTTTAAAAGTTACTATGTGGGATAATCACTACAAAGAAGAATATGATAACTACCTGTGCTTGTGGCTGTTCTTGTCTTCTCAGTGGTGGCTTTTGCTGGATTACTGTTGGAATCTGCTGAGATGATCACATACATTCACAAGAAGAAAACTGATCGGCACGAAGGCAACAAACTACAAAATACAAAAAATCAACCTCACGGGTGAATTTAACATGTTGTATGTAACATCCAAATAATACTTACAATATAGAATGTATAAATTTTTTTATCAAATATATCAACGAAGGTGCTGGGTCAAGGGAAATATTAAACACTTCACAAAATTGAAAGGCAAAGACAACTATTTCTCACCTTCTGCATTTCCACAGAAAAATGTGCTGAACACTAGAACAAATATTAATATCAAGACATTATCAACCTGGCAGAAAATCAGAATGATGAATAGAATATCAGTAATGTTTGTTTGTACGTGTATACTATGCGATCATGAACAAGCTGGGAACATGACAAAAAATAACTGACAGGAATTTTTTGAAATAAGAAAGAATTACAAGAAATACTAACAGGGTAACTTAAAAAAAACATAACTACAGTAAGTTTAATTACTTTTTCTAAACTTAGTCAAAGAACCAATTTTACATAAACAATCATATTGATTTAAAAAGAAAATTAATGAAAACAAAACAAGCAAACAAACAAAAACATAAACTGAATCCAATCAAACAAAACATATTTTTCTTTAATTAGTGGCACACAAATGGAGAAAATCAATGTACTTACTGAATAATGCCAGCAAAGTATTCCCCATCATCACAGTCCTGCAGCTCTCTGTTCCAAAGATAATTTGAAAGTGTGCTACTTTGAAGAAAGAGAACTCACACTTAATAAAAATGAGATGCCACTGTGACCCATTATTATTGTTTTTAAAATATTGGAATCAATTCAATTTGAAAATGGATTATTAATGAAATAAATCAAATGTAAATAGTAAATGCATTGGTTCTCATATATATCTTTTCTATACCTGAGAAAACAAGCCACTTTGTACAACAAGTCTCAATTATTCACACACTTATTCAAATAAGTGCATCTGATGTCGCAGCGAAGCATGTGACAGCAATGTGACGATTTGCCTCTCCTGAGCGTGAAATGCAGACAAATACAAAAGCTGCAGTACCAGCAGAGGGAATATAGATTTAAAGTCAACGGGTGGCGAGTGACCAAGGAAGGTATAAAGTACATACCAGACTCCTACTACGCCAGAAATGATTAAGCTAGGTGGCTGATATGTATTTGACTATAATTACAATCTGTTAATAATGTTTCTCTAAATGTTTTCCATGACTGTTTTCATGTTGGCTTGAAATAGAATGTCTCCATCTGCTGGTACTGCAGTTTAATGCAACCTATTACATCCATAAAAGTATGACATCCACATGTAGATGAGTATGGCTAATACATACAGGGCGATCGTGGCTCAAGAGTTGGGTGTTCGCCTTGTAATTGGAAGGTTGCTGGTTCGAGCCCTGGCTCGGACAGTCTCGGTTGTTGTGTCCTTGGGCAAGACACTTCACCTACCGCCTACTGGTGATGACCAGAGGGGCCGATGGCGCGATATAGCAGCCTCGCCTCTGTCAGTGCGCCCCAGGGCAGCTGTGGCTACAACTGTAGCTTGCCTTCACCAGTGTATGAATGTGAGAGTGAATGAATAGTGGTATTGTAAAGCACTTTGAGGTTCTCGAAAAGCGCTATATAAATGCAATCCATTATTATTATTACTACATGCTTAGTCGAGTTGCAAAGTGTTTTCTATCAACAATGATGAAAGCATCAGGAGCAACTCTGGACCAGTATCTTGCCCAAGGATACTGGAACATGAAGCCTGGAGCAGCCAGGGATTGAACCAGCAACCTTGCATTAGTAGCTGACCCGCTCTAGATGACAGATCCATTTATAAGCCCTGTAACAAGACTGAGGTCACTATCTGTTTTTCAGCAGTGAAGGGAACTTTGATGGCATCATTCTTGGCATCATTTTAAGAGGACGGCTCTAATAATCAGCACTAAAACTCATAATGTTGCCTGCCTTCTAATGACTGCTTGTAGAGTGTGTTTTCAGTTTGCAACTGAATTCCATCTTTTTAACATCACACTGTCCGATGTGCAGATAGACACAGCCTTTTTCTTTCTTTTCTTTCTTGTTTCCCTTTATTTTTATCATGTTTCAGAAACACTTTTTTTGCTTGACTCTGATCTTGCAGCTCATAATCAGCACAGATCTATAAATAATCTTAATCTGCGGTTCTGAGCTTTGTCGTGATCACAGACACAGGAAACAACTCTCTGTATGGTCAAACTGAAGCGAGGGATTTCTTTGTTTGTAAGTAATGAGCTGTAAAACTCAGGTGTAATGTCATAACTGACATCTGTTGAACTGTTCTACAGTTAACAGCTGTGAACCTGGGCTACTGCAGGGTTGACAGACAGAAGAAAAAATAATGAGACCTGCCTGATCCCTGTCTGTTAGCACCAGCTGTAATTTCATTCTGATACTGAACAGGAAGCATATGCTTATTAAACACTAAAAAATAATCTAAACCTTTTCACAACGTTCTGCTCTGACAATGACAAGCTGCAGTTCACCTGTCTTTAGATCTACAATGGTCAACCACAAAATGAATGTGGTACCAGTGTTGGATTTTTTGATTAGCTTTTTGGCTTTTTTTTTGTTCTGTGGCTACAGTGAAGAGACAAGAGAGCGCAAAAGCATTCAAGCCAGTAGATATATAAATCAGTGAAAATGATCAATGGGATATTCAACAAGCATCAACGGGGCTACAACGCAGCACAACATCAGATGCAAAATCCCCACAGCTGTTTGGTGGGGGTCTAACTTTCAATGGTGTCTGATAACAGCAAAACTCACAGAGAGAAAAGTGTCACACAAAAAATTCAAGGTTTTAAAAACAAATTAGTAGCTGATCTGCAAAATCCTTTTGCAGCATCTCACAAATAAAGTGTTAAATTAACCAAGCCATACTTCAAAAACAGGCATTCATCGTACCTTGCGATCATGTTCCTGAATGAAAATAAGTTAAAAATCACTTTTGAGTTTTCCTTCTGCTGCTGCTGAATTTGTACTGCTGAAACATTCCACAGAAAACCATTTTGACCAGAGAGCGTACAGTCCACAGCTGTTGCATCCAGTGGGCAGGTAGAAGATAGTAGGGTCAAAGTTCATTCTTTATAAAGCTATATTGTGAAATCATATATATATATATATATACACACACACACACACATTTGGTAACAACACGTCCACGTTGTCCAATGCATTAAACACAAGGAGGGGGATAACGTACGAAAAACATCCACACAGTGACCAGAGAAGTAACGAGTAAAGTAAGGGATTACTATTGCAAAATCGGTAATTAGATTACCGTTACTTTCCCGTAGGAACGCTGCGTTACTGCGTTACTAAAACCGTGATTTTTTTGCGAGAATCTCTCATGACAGTGACGTAAGCGAGTGCGCCGTTGGTGACAACAGCTGTGTGCAGATCAACAATGGATCATATGAGTGCGGGAGAGAGTATGAGCGTGCAGCGTGGAAGTACTGACCTTACTTTGAGTTTGATTCCATAAAAAGTGACAAAAACATCAGTGTCCGTTGTGCGTGGGAAGAAAACTTCTTTTTACAGCGAAAAAAACCCCCTAAACTTCACCGAGCACCGAGTGCGCTACCACGTAATGGGAAATTCACAGAGAAACTCGAGGATTCTTCAACTGACTGCAGCACACCTGCACCAGGGTAAACCTCCGCCTACCCCCAGTCCTGCTTTACAGGTGAAAATAGAGCAACAGGACCGCTGAGTCTTTGACTTTATTTATTTTCTGCTGTGTTTTACTTGCATCTATTTGAAAGAGTGA
>NW_005187854.1:196273-206070 GCF_000239375.1 Pundamilia nyererei
TTCCATTTGATTACATTTTGTATGATGATTTATGCAGAAAAAGTAGAATTGGGCTGAAAGATCTATCGCTTTATCACCTCTTCAGGTTGTAAATCGTGTTTTTAAAAAGTAACTAAGTAACTAAGTAATTAATTACTTTTGAAAATAAGTAATCAGTAGAGTACTGGGATTACTTTTTGGGGGAAGTAATCAGTAATTAGTTACTGATTACTTTTTTCAAGTAACTTGACCAACACTGACAGTGACACATATGCAAGTATAAAAGGTTAGCCTTAGCATAAGCCTTGGTTTAGTTTAGAGCTGCTAAAAAAGGATTATACATATATAAATTAGACTCACGGTAGTTTTTCAAGCTTGTCAGCAAACTGTAGTTACACATCAATATAAATATTTATAAAACTGCTAACTACTGATCAATTTAGATTTAGATTTTATATTCACATCTGTGCTAGAATCCAAACTAAGAGTGACAATAATGAGGGGACTCAAATACCTGAACTGCTCCTGCTGCCCCTGCTGCACAGTTTCATCTGCTAACAGTGCTGTGGTTTAACTGGTCTCTTGTCATGTTAATGTGATGGAAGATAACGAGAACACTACCAAATTGAAACTCAGTGTGGTGTTTCTGTGTAAAACGCCTGCAGACTGCCTGTATGTGAACAACGAGATTGTTCTCATTCCGGAAGTGTAACATACTGACGATTTATCACATAGCGTCTAATGCTACGTTTTGGGATGAGAACGTGTTAGAACTACTAACACCTCATAAAAATGTGACAGTCACACAGTTTGGTTACAGCTTTATAGAGAAGTCTACAGTTTTTTAACTGAAATCTTAATAGACAAGTTCACCAATTCCATGTTTTATGTTTTTACAGTCATTGGTACTTTCTTTATAAAGTTGATCATTCAGAAAAACCCACTGTTTGACTGCTGAAACCATGAAATTGAAAACCAGTTTGGTTTATATTTATAAATAATTGACGCAGTCCTGAGCAATTCTAACTGAGCAAAGCAATTCTGACCAGTCAGTCATTAAAGAATCAGAACCAAGACAATCTACATGTCTTTAGTACCCTCTCTGATAATCATTTTAAATAAATGCCCAAAAGAGTTGAAAAACGAATATCAATGTATTTTTTGCAATAAAGTTTCCACCAATTTATATTTATTCTATATTTGAAATAAGAAGTCTGCGAAATGTGTTCGTATTTTATCAATAACACAGAAACAACATCTCCAAAGTATATTCTTCCACAGATATGTTGCTATTAACATTGTACTGGTACATAGGTTAAATGGCCACTCTTGCTTACACTCATAGAAGCATCTAGAATAATTATTTAGGTCAACAAACCACCAAGCAGAAAATAACTAAAGGAAAACCACAGGAAACCATAAGGAGGTTAAAAAATGCAACATTTTAAGTAAGTCACTGGGAACTCAATACAACAAGAGCACAAAACCCACAGAACAAAAAACAAGAGAAGAAAAAACAATGTATGAAACTCAAATAAAAAACTCCACAAATATTAGACTGCCAAACCAAGACATCAAACTAACAAGAGCTAAAAGACTCAAACAGGAACCCAATAAGGAAACACCAAAAGATAAACAATACGACAAATCTCAAAAACCATCCTAAACAACTGATTCTAGGAAGATTAATAATGTTGATAAACAAAAGGAACCTAGAATAAATAACAAACTATCAAACTAAACTCGAAACCTGCATTTCTAAATTAACAGGAACAAAAGTCAGACATAAGTTAAGCAAAAAAAAAAAGACTGCAGCATCCAACTCACCATCTGGTTGGCTGGGTCATCATTTCATCCTCATTTGTCTTCTGTTCTTGTTTAGTTATTGTTGCTGCATATGATATTGTTCACATCCTGTTTTATTTTGATAGTATTTTGTCTCTTGTGCCTTGCATTTAGTCCACTTCCTCCCATTCGTCATTTTTTTCAATGCAGGTTCCACTCTTCAAATTAGCCCTCAGTGATTTTCTATACCGGTGTCTTTCATTCGTTCACGCTCAAGTTGCACTGTAGACTCACTTTCACTTAAAAGGCCGTGAATTATGTTTTATTTTTTACTTTAATTTAAAAACAAGATAAAGAGCTGTTTTTAAGATTTTATAGTGGTGGGTTTACATTACATTAGTTCTCCTCTGAGTCACCACATTGAGGTTGTAATAAATGAAAGCATTTCAAAACAAACACCTCTGTTGTTATTAGCGATCACATGCTTTTTAATATCCCATTTTGTGCACTCACTTGTTTTGTTAATGACTTTGAGCTGAATCAGCGATGAGATGTTGTCGTAATCACCCTTTACCTGAAATAACGATGTCATCATTGATTATAATGATAATCACAGTAATTTTTATAATTGCACAGCTTACACAAAAACTCTTTAGTTGTGTGCTATACCAGTTTCATAGCACAGCAATCTGCAAGTCAGAGAAAATCAGTCACCTCATCTCAAGACATTTGCTTTTAACAATGAAATCTGCAGCTTTAAATCCATTATTGAGAGTATTAACAGTGTCTTGCACATGTATAATTTTGAACAATACAACTAGATTGCAGCAGTCATGGTTCCATCAGTAAAGGAAAGTCATCCAGGTCCTGAAGTAGTAAACCAGTTTCAGATAATCACATTGTTGCCATTATGTTTGACATTTGGTATGATGTTTCTTTATGAAGTTATGTGTTACTTTAATGCCACAGTCCACAGAATATTTGCACTAAGCTGACCCCACAAGTATTCAGTGGGGTTGAGTCAAGACTTCCATTTCATCCTCCCCACTCCCAAATTCTGGAGGAACTTTGATAAACCCTTTGTGTGAAAGTGAGCATTGTCATCTTAGATGATAGAGTTTGGTCTTAGTGATAAGGGATTGCCACTTGTTGCAGAATGTGTGTCTTCCCACATTCAGGAGTTTCCTGCTTTATTATTGGAGTTTATGTAAAGATTTTGGTTTTGGTCATGTTGGCTTGGGCCAGCGGAAATAACAGTGCTTTTTGCAGTTTGCTTTAAGAGTTTGTGTTTAGGTTTCTGATTTTACAACCACAGAGAATCTTTTTTACATCTCATCCATGTGGTGAAATTCTGATTTTAAGGTTGGTCATGATGGTGTGCAGGATGTGGGTGAGCTTGAGGAAAGGAGAAATAGTGTTTTGAAACAGAAGTGCATGTGAGGCAAGATGAGGTCCTGCTTCCTCTTTGAGCTAACATGTGTCCTTAAAAGTAGCTCTGACGGTGTATTCACATAAATTTGTTCTCTTTAAGCTTTCAGTTACCTCACAGTGGGCCAGTTCCCGAGGCTCATGGGAAGAGTTCAAAGTTAAACAATCTCAACATAATAAGCTGTTTAAAGTTCAGGAAATTAGTTTTAGTATATAGTGAGATTCACTGAGATCAGACTACATAAAGTGTCACTTTAAATGAAATCCAACATCTATTTCATAAAAAAATAGTTTCCACTGAGAACACATCTGTAGTAACCAGATTTTGTAATTCTTTTAACAAGTCACATACGAACATCTGCAAATTTCTCATTTTTGGAGAACAGAGCAAAGCCGCAAACAGCAGTTTGGGTTAGGTAAGTGGTAAATAAACAAAAATGTAGTTCATCATCAATCTTTTTTATACACATTCAGTTGTAGCAAGAGAAGAGTTAATTGTGCCATGCTAGAGTTAATAGTTTCTTATAGGATCTATGCTACATGTTTGACATTTAAGTAAAACTGAAAGCAGCAATAAAGGTATGCAAGCAGTCAGGGGCAGTCCTAGCCTATTTGGTGCCTTGGGCGAACAGAGGCAGATATCGTCCAAAATGAGGACAATGCTGGATAATACCTCAAACCCACTCAATGACGTGCTGGCTAGTCACAGGAGCACGCTCAGTGAGAGACTGAGATTACCAAAAAGCACCACTGAACGACACAGGAAATCATTCCTGCCTGTGGCCATCTCCCTGTACAACTCCTCCATCTAATACACTGTAAACACTGCAACGGTTGCACCCTTTTTACACACGCTCTTTTCTAGTCTGGAATATTCTTGTCAATTTTCTTGATATTTATTTATAATCACCTCTGTTAATTCTCAATATTTATAATTGAGTGATCTGTATATATTAGTGCTATTTCTTCAATTTGTAAAATCTGTAATATTTTGTATTGTTTGTAGTTTAGTCTTATTTCTTATTGGAGCAACTGTAACCCACATAATTTCCTTAGGGATTAATAAAGTATTATTAATATGATTCTGATTGTGTCAGGATGACCTGCCATTGTCCATTGACCCATCAGCTTACCTGTATCTTTTGCTTGTTTCTCCTCTTCTTTTCTCTTTTTTTTCCTAAACTGAGCGCCTGATGGCTTTGAACCTTTCTCGTCCATCTTCCATTGGTTTTAATTTTGCACTCCAGTATGAACACCCATCCCCCAACCCGAGGATCAGCACAACATAACCTAATAGACCTACACCTTAGTGCACAGATCTGGTTTGTCTAGGGTTTAGTTCTGGGATTTCGCCCAACCCAGGAAAAAATTATGAATATATAATGGGCTTGGATTGACAATATTATGAATAAAATGTGCTCTATTTGGAAGCAGCCGGACTCCTTCCCCTTTCGACAGGTTGTTTGTGAGACTTCAGCACTGAAGCGGCAACAAGCAGGCGCACCGAGGGCCCTCACGCTCACGCGTATATGTGTGTGATAGAATTCAGAAAAAAACATTGGTGAAGATTATAAGTCTGTATCACAATGTCTGGTGTTTTAGATTTTGTTGGTTTATTTTAAAATTATTATTTTTTTTTTTTGCGAGCTGGTTATTAGATGCCGCTCCAGCCAACCAGAACCCCCCCCTCCCCCTCCCTCCCTCTCCTCCCTGTGGGCAAGAAACAGGCGCACCTCGCATTTACTTCCCGCTAATGGGGGATAGAAAACCAAAACACACCACTGCACAAGCATTTCAATAGAGCACAGTCCATTTGGAAATCTCATGATTAACAATTCACCACCCCGTAGTGATGGCTGTTACTCTAAGGATTTATCATAAATATAAACCTCAAGTCTTATAGGGTTTCACAGTTATAGTTCATAAATACGATATACATCAGCATGATGCAACAAAAATACTGCTGACAGAATGGAAATTTAAAAAAAAATAATCCATAAAAGTATAAGCTTTTCAAAACTGGACAAAATTCAACTCCATACAGTATCAGTCACACTATTTATTTATGTTAACATAATGTATAATACATTATACTGCACAAAAATGTATTGTTGCCCTTGTGTAAAAACAGAGTATTGGGTCTATATTATTACATACTAGCTAATCTGTGTACCCTGCACTGGAGATAGGGACTAGAAATATTTATATACTAGGATATACAAGATGCTATGATATATGCTATAATATGATGCTAAAATACATTAAATCAGACACGCCACTCTAATCTGATATTCCATTATTGCTCAGTTGAACTGTCAAATACATAATTCTATATGATTCTGAGACTTTTGTAAATTATTTATGCATTGCATGGGCCACTCACAGTGCCCCATGCAGTGCTTATGGAAGGTTTTATCAAGATTGTCTCACTCAGAGGATGTAAGGAAGACATATGGCATGCATATGCTTTGATCATTATAGTATGATTACATTATGCTTCTCTTTGACTTTGCTGCTGTTGCTCTCTTCACTGACCTGTAAGGCAAACACAAAATACAAAAAGTAAGGATGTTATGTGGTGAGGCCATTTAATCTTGTCAAGGGATATTGTCAATGTAATGAGACATTTCAGTGCATGGCTGTTGTGAGCTTACCTGCAGTTCCCATATTCACATCAGTGTAAATAATACTCTTATGTGGTTTATGATTCTTCCCTGCTGAGATAATCAGATGAATGAGCAAAAGAAAATAATTAATGTGTATTTCAGTGCTGGAGGTGAAAACCTTTCTTAACTAGATTTTTAAATGTATTTAAAAAAAATTTTTGTAATTTTAAATTGCACATGTTAGATACTCACTCTCCATCCCAAAGTCTTTAACCTCTATAAGAGAGTATGTGGCTTCAGGTGATTCATCTTCCTCTGAAATGTAATTTTTTTTAGTTAGAGGATTATAAAAAATGATCATCTGGATTAGTGTTTTTAATTCAAATGTTTATACATCTTTAACCACCAGAAGTAACAAAGTACAAATACTTCATCATTGTGCAATTTTCATCTGTATTTGTATTTTTTTTCTGACAACTTTTTTCTTTTACTTCCCACTTTTTAAACAAACATCTGTACTTCCCACTCCCATTTTTAAAACAGGTTTGTTACTTATGGTTTTGTGCATTTATGGGGAGTTATTATTTCATCACTGCGCTTCTTCACAGTAACACATGAAAGGAAATCCTGTTTTTGTACATTATCCTTTAACTCTCACATCAATAATGTCACTCGCTCAGCATATTTCCAACTCCGTAACATCAATCTCCTCCGCCCCTTCCTCACTCCACATGCCACTGCTATCCTCGTCCATAGCCTCGTTACCTCTTGGATCGACTACTGTAACTCACTCTCAGATCATCTCCTTTCTCTTTCTGTTCCTTCCTCTCGTCTTGTTTCTATGGGGGGCAGGGCTTTTAGCCGCTGTGCACCCCGACTTTGGAATTCCTTATCCCCTGACCTCAGAAACATCACCTCATTCCCTCTTTTTAAGTCCAACCTCAAAACCCACCTGTTTAAAATTGCCTACTCCTCATAACCTATCCCTGATATTAAACTTTCTATCTGCTATTCTTATTATTGTGTGTATTTCATGTTTTTTATGCCTGTTTTTATTTGCTGTACAGTATCCTTGGGTGTTTTGAAAGGTACTTTTAAATAAATAAAATGTGTTATGATGATGATGATGATTATTATTATTAATGCATTTTTTTAAGAGGCAAAACCATGTGTAATAGTCGGGGGTTACAGTAGGCTGTTTTTTTAATGGGTTTTTTTGGCACTTTGTCAGACGTTTTTAAGTGTCAGATAATTTGAAATGAATCGTATTTATCGGAAGAAGGGTTAGAGTTAAAGGTAGGGACTGCTCAGTGAAATTTTAATAAACTGGAAATTTAAAGCTTACATGTAAGTCTTATTGTTTTTAAATCAGACATCAGGTCTGTACATATGAAGTTATGTTATTCAGATTGTGAAACCTGCTTCAAACAAACTGAGGTACCTAACTGTGTTTCTTAAAGGTTGCATGAAAATCCACTGCAGTTTAGTGCAGATTAGACAGGTTAGTTTGGTGTATTGTGATGGATTTATAGTAAAGAACAGTGTGCGACTGGTGCTCTTTATCAGAGAGGTTGCATAAAAGGTATTAAAGATGAATTTGAAATTAAGCAGATGATGGTTGTATAGTGTATAATATTAGAAAGCATAAACAGTGTAAAGGATAGAAATTAGCAGTATTAACACATCTGCAGACATCTTGTTGAATTCAAATCCACAAAGAGCAGCAGGTACATTAACTCTGTGATATTCAAAAGATAATGTGTACCTTTTGCAGTATCTTCCAAGTCGTGGATTGTTTCATAGATGTGATGATTACCTTGACAAAGATAATAAAATCAGAGTCAGAGTTTCATTTCAATACATTTAAAATAATTATTTATATTTCTAACTGCTGTGTGCTATTCAAAAGATCCCATGTACCATTTGCAGTGTCTTCTGAGTGATGGGCTGTTTCATAGAGTTCATATTCACCTTAAAAAGACAAGGTCAGAGTATCATGTTAGAGTTTAATGTATTACAGCAATTACATATTTTTGTTAAAGTGCAAAGACACCAAATTAATTTAACTTGATTTTTTTCCCCCTAACTTTTTGTGTTCTGGATTTTTGCCCTTGATTGATGGTCTTTGAAAAAAAGTTGACCAGAACTTTATGAAGACTAATTATTAATGCTAAACTTTGGTTTTATGACTGACCAGGGTGAAGAGATTTGTATTCATGGGTTTCATCCTGATTGTCTCCATGATTTCTGGTGGAGTCTTGACTGTTGATGTCCGACTGGATCGGCCTAATGAAAACATAACAAATGCACAGATAATAACATTGTGCAGAAAATTCAGAACAGTAAAAGAAAACACTGCTGAATGTTTAGAGTGAAAATAGGAATATAAAGTTTTATACCAACCCAGTGAAGCATAAGTCTGTTAAAAGAGAAAAAAAAAAGTATTGTTTCTCTCAGTGCAAATTCTTTTACTTCTATTTTGTGCCATGACATCATCATATGTTGATGTATTTGTAAAAATGTCTCACCCTTTGCCTTTCTATAGCGATACATTACAAGCAGGAAAATAAGAAGAAGAGAGACTCCACAAACAAGTCCAACAACCAACCACACAGGACATGAAGTCCTTTTAGATCCTGATGGAGCTACTGTGACTGTAAACATTAGCAGTAAACATTTAGAGACTTGAGAAATCTTTCTAAAAATGTTCTTACGAAAGTAGAGTCAGGTGAAAGAAAGACAAACACATACTCATTAATATACTCTATGGTGGCTATGATAATCATTTACAGAAATCCATCAAATGTTTTGATCCTGCTCACCTTTAACTGACATCCAGCTCTGTGCTGACTCTCTTCCTGAGTACTGACACTTGTAGAAACCTTCATCAGACTTTGACACTGCAGAGATCTTCAGCTCCCCTCGGGGATCATTTTCAATAAGTTTGTCATTGTGATAGAAAAACACATTGGAAAGTATTTTTTGTGTTCTCAAGCTGCAGCTCAGACTAACAGAAGCTCCCTCAGTCACAGGATGAACAGGACTCACCAGGATAGGACCATTACCATCATCTGTGAAATAATGAATGATGTTCCTGTTAGTCAGCGGGTAACCTTGAGGAAAAAAAAGCTGAAGGTCACAAAAATCACATCATCATGTTATTTTGGCAGCTTCAGCTTTTTGAAGGTTTTCTGAAGGTTAGGGTTGTGTTGTGTTGAAGAACTACTGTACATTTCCTAAAAGTAACTCTTTTTTTTTTTTTACCAAATATATATATGACCTATAAAATATATAGTGCCTTAGACATCAAACGTTAATCTCATAAGACAGTCCAAATCAAATCTGTCTACTCACCAGCTGCTTGTTTATGCAGTAGCACATATCAAACACAGCCACACAAGAAAAGAGGAACAGGAGGTGTTATTTTAGATGTACTCTGATTTGATGGGTTTCTGTTGAGTTTACGATTTTCTTTTTATTAATTTTTTTTTTTTTTTTGTATATATGTTAAAAAGGAATATTTGGTACTCTGAAAACTCTATGCAGCGGCGACCCCACCTCTAGCAGAATTATGAAAACAATTTTTCTTTTTTTCATGACATTTACTACTTATTCACTGATAAGGGTCGAGCTAAAATAAGACTTACAATTGCCTAAATGTCCCACTTTTTGTCTGTTTTTGACAGATTTACTTTCATACAGCAACGTAGTGGGGAAACATTATGAGCTAATAAATAACATAAACGGGGGAAAAATGACCAAAAGAACATGATGAATGTATAATAACATACTCTGTACAGTGATGTTGACCGCACTGCTGAACTCTCCTGATCCAGACTCACACCAGTACACTGCAGTATCTGACTTTGATGTGTTGATGTCACATGTGGATCCAGTCATTCTCCTACAGTCAGAGTACAGTCGGCCGTCCTCAGAGAACTTCCTCACTCTCCACTCAGTGAAGTTTCCCTCACAGGTCAGTGAGACAGAGTCAGAGGT
>NW_005187854.1:218758-228714 GCF_000239375.1 Pundamilia nyererei
TTTAATTTAATCATGAATTTTTGTTTTACTGTGTTTCACAACACAATTTCACCCTCACGTTGTTTCTGAATTGTAACTGCAGCACTGTACTCTGTGTAGAAAACTGGATCTCCTCTCCTTCCAATGCAGTAATAGATGCCTCCTTCTGAAATACTGATCGTGTGCTTTGATGTTCCAGCTCCTATTTTCTGAGCTCCAGAAAACTGTGAATCATGTCTGAACCAGTCAAACTTCCAGCCAGCAGAGCCCTCCACAGAGCAGCTCAGTGTCACACTGCCCCCTGCTGGTATGACTGAACTTTGTGCTGTCAGTGTGGCTCTGGGTTTACTTGCTGTTGAGTTAAAAGAAATAAAATGAATGTTGCACAATATCTCATCCAAATTAAAACATGACTCTCACTGGAGTCATGAGATTACAACACATGGATGTACATGGAGGCTATAGTTTCACATATTAATCTAAAATTTTTCATTTAAGTTACAGAGACTTTTAAAAGTGAGTTTGTGAGATAATCACTACAAAGAAAAATATGAAACTGTCTGTATTTGTGGTTGTTCTCATATTCTCAGCAGTGGCTTCTTCTGGATTACTATTGGAATCTGCTGAGACAACCAGATGAATTCACAAAAAGAAAACTGATCTGCATGAAGGCAACAAACTACAAAACCAGAGAATTAGCCTCATGGGTGAGTTTAACAACATGTATGTAATATCCCAATGTTACACACATAATTAAGTATATAAAACTGTATAATCTTATCAAATATAAGAAAAAAAAGGAGCTGCAAAAAAGTAAGTACTAAACACATCATACAAATGGAAAACAAAGAAAACAATTTCTCACCTTCAGCATTTCCTGAGAAGAATGTGCTGAACACTAGAAAAATGATTAATATCCACACTTTATCAATCATAAACAGATTTTTCAGATGCCCCATCAACATATTTGTACCCATATATTATGTGATAATAAACAGGCTCGAAACATCACAAAAACATAATTGACTTTTTGTAATTTGTAAAATAATGAAGAAGTAAAAGAAACTCAACTCAAAGTAACTTTAAAAAAATGTTTAAATCAATAACAACAAAACAAAAAAAAACCAACTGGATCTAATCAAACTCTCAAAGTAACAGAAAGATTTTTTTTTCTCAGTTAGTGGCACACAAACAGAGAAAATCAGTGTACTTACAGAATAATGCCAGCAAAGTATTCCCCATCATCACAGTCCTGCAGCTCTCTCATCCACAGATAATCTCAAAGTGTTCTACTTTGAAGAAAGAGAAATCACAGTTAATGTAAATTAAATTTGAGATCCCACTCCACTCTCACCTGCCAGCATGTCCTTGATGTAAAGTGAACAGTGTACCAAGGGTCCTGGAGTTATTGTCATGATCATGGGTCTGTGAACCAGTGTTTTGGTTTTTAAAATATTGGAGTAAATGGAACTGGAAAATGGATTATTAATGAAACATTTTGAAGCCTGCTCATTAAATTCTGTACATTAAGCATTTTGGGTGCTCAAGTCTAGCAGAGATGGCTGTACAACAATCAGTCCACATTACATGTCATAATGACTCAGGCTACAAGTCAAATGTAAATGGTAAATGCATTGGTTTTTATAAAACTCTGCTCTATTCTACCTGAGGACTCAAAACACTTTATACAGCAAGTCTCAATTATTCAGACACAGTTGCAAATGACCAAGGAAGGTATGAAGTACATACCAGATGCCAGAAATGATTGAGCTAGGCGGCAGATCTAAATCTGTTAATAATGTTTCTTTAAATGTTTTCCATGACTGTTTTCATGTTGGCTTGAAATAAAATGTCTCCCTCTGCTGGCACTGCAGTTTACTGCAACCTATTACATCCATAAAACGTGTGACATCCACATGTAGAACTGTGTGTCTACTACATCCTTAGTCGTGTAACTGTGTTGCAAAGTGTTTTCAGTCTAACATTGACACAATGATGAAAGCATCAGGAGCAACTCTGGACCAGTATCTTGCCCAAGGATACTGGAACATGAAGCCTGGAGCAGCCAGGGATTGAACCAGCAACCTTGTATTAGTAGCTGACCCGCTCTAGATGACAGAAGCAAAAGGAACAGTGTGTCATTTATAACCCCTGTGACAAGACTGAGGTCACTATCTGTTTTTCAGCAGTGAAGTGAACTTTGATGGCATCATTTTAAAAGGACGGCTCTAATTAGCAGTACTAAAACTCATAATGTAGCCTGCTTTCTAATTACTGTAGAGTCTGTTTCAGCTGACTTTTAGTTGGCGGTTGATCTGATTTCCAGCTTTTTAACATCACACTGTCAGATGTGCAGTCTGATCTTGCAGCTCAGCCTCAGCACAGAGCTATAAATAATCTTACTCTGTGGTTCTGAGCTTTGTCGTGAACACAGGCACAGGAAAAAACTACCTGTGATGGTTAAACTGCGAGGGATTTCTTTGTTTCACAAACTAGATGTTAGTAGTTAGCAGGAAGTTAGCTCGCTAGCTTCCACCAAAACATGATATCTAGACTTTAAGTGAAGACGTGATGAATCTTGCTTTCAGGCCCAAACTATTCTCCGTTTACTAAGGCTGTTGTGTTTTTAACTTGTTTTAATACTTTGTGATCACTGTCAGCCTGTCTCGGCAATGATGATTTGGCTTTGGGATCTGCAGTGGAGTTTGGATCCAGACATGGCTAATGACGTCAGACTTAAGACCGGATGCCATGTTCTGACTGAGAGATTTCTGAAAAAACTAAAACATACAGCTCTGTTATCACTTCCAACATAAATTAAGACAGAAAACTAAACAGCAGTGATGTTGGTAGGGTTACTGAAGATGGGCTAGCTGGTATATATTGATGTCCTATGTGATTGCTAGCAAAACAGCTACGTAAGCATAACATAAACACTAAAGCTCAAGGATGAATTCTAACTTTTTTCCACTCTATAAAAGTTAACTTGAGGGTTCCCAGTGGTTAGGGACAAATGCAGTCGCATGGCAGGATGCTGTAAACAGACCAAACTTCAGTCAGAAGAACAACTGAGATAATCCATCCACAATATGAGGTTAGTCATTAATATACTGCAACAACATGGGAATAGAGCAGCTGTGAGAAAATTCATCATTATTGAATCAATGGTACAGAAGTGGAGGAAGCAAGAAGAATGAGTTGAGTAAAGTTTGACTTATCTGACTGTTTTGTTTCGCTTAATGCGCCTTATCATTCTGTGCACCTTATGTATGAAAACTGACCTGTTCATCGACAGTATGCCTTATGGTCCGAAAAAAAAAATGGTACATACATGAGACACATCTACACCATCCTGCCGTCCTGCCCTGTGTTAGCAGATAACGCTGTAAAGCTCTGTAATGTCATAACTGACAGCTTTTGAACTGTTTTGCAGTAACAGTTGTGAACCAGGGCTACTGCAGGATTCTTATACTTTAAGTTAATCTGCAAATGAACATAATTAATGATATGATTCATTAATAGATGTGAGGAAAAAGGCAGTTGATAATTCAGGTATTCATTCTATTCTGCTTGAATATTAAATAGTGACTACAGACTGGGTCTTGCAGCACTCACAGCAGTTTACAAACAGGAAGAACATGATGTAAAGTGAGACACTTAAACTGTTTATATAAGAAACAGAAGAAAAGTCAGACCTGCCTGATCCATATGTGTTAGCAGCAGCTGTACTTTGATTGATACTGAACAGGAAGCACATATTCTTTAAACATCATGAAGCACAAGACTTTGTCCACAACCTGTGCATATGGCCAATAATAATAATAATAATAATAATAATAATAATAATAATACAGACCAAATTACTCTGTGTTAATCACAGATAAATTACTAAGAGCACTCAAAACTTGTTCACAGCTTTCCTCTCTGACATTCACAAGCTGCAGTTCACCTATCTTTAGATCTATAGTGGTCAACCACTAAATGACTGTGCTACCACTGTTCGATTTTTTGCTCTGTGGCCACAGTAAAGGAGACAAAAGAGCGCAAAAGCATGCAAGCTAGTAGATATACTCTAGAAGTAGCTGTAAAATTTACAATCAAATATAAACAGGTGGAAATTATCAACAGGATATTCAATAAGCATCAGAGGGGCTACAACGCAGCACAACATCAGATGCAGAATCCCCAGCAGCTGTTTGGTGGGGAGTCTAACTTTCAATGGTGTCTGATAACAGTAAAACTCACAGAAAGAAACCTTTATAGAAGTGGAAAGTAGAGCATTTAAAAATAAATCAGTGGCTGACCTGTACAATGGTTTTGAAGCACCTCATTTATAAATAGTGTTAATTTAACCAAACCATGCGTAAAAAAAAAAAAAAAGGTATTCAGAATAAAACACTGGAGCATCCTACCTTGTGATCATGATGTAGCTTTGAAGAGTTGGAAAAAGAAAAAAGTTTTTAAAAGTCACTTTTGAGTTTTCCTTCTGCCCACATTCAGTTTCTGTTCACATCTGCTGAAGTTGTAAAGCTGAAAGATTTCACAGAAATGCATGCTGTTCACTTCTGATCAGCGAGCATATAGTCCACATAGCTGTCACATCCAGTGGGCAGGCAGAAGATAGTAAGGGCAAAACTCATTCAGTATAAAGAAGCATTGTAAAATTCATAAAAGTCTGTATATATATATATATATATATATATATACAATTATGGAGATGAATTATGAAAAAGTCACCACAGTAACACTTATATAAAAATAAAAGATTAGCCTTTAGGACACCATTCATCTGTAACATATATAAAGTAAGGTCAGGGCAGTTTATCAGGCTTGTCAATACAATATAGTTATTAATAGTTATATTGATGTGTAACTGCTGATTACTGATCAATTTAGATTTAGATTTTAGATTCAGACCTGACTAGAATCTAAACTAAAAGTGACAATAATGAAGGGACTCAAATGCCTGAACTGCTATCACTGCTGCACAGTTTCATCAGCCAACAGCGCTGTGGTTTCACTGGTCTCTTGTCATGTTAATGTCACGGAAGTGAGAGAACACTAGCAATGTGAAACTCAGTGTGGTTTTTCTGTGTAAAACACCTGCGCGATGCATGTATGTTACCTACGTACACTGTTACTTTTTGTGTCTCTTATTTACTTAAAGGAACACAACCATGTGACAGCCACATGGTTTGGTTACCAATTCATAGAGACATCTATATTTTTTTAACTGAAATCATAATCGACAAGTGAAGTGTTTCCATGTTTTATGTTTTTACATTCATCGTTAGCGTCATTTTAAAGTTGATCCTTCAGCAAAATAAACTGTTTGACTACAGAAACGATGAAATCTAAAACACGTTTGGTTATATTTCCAAATAAGTGATGCAGTCCTGAGCAATTCTAACTGTCATTAAAGAAACAGAACCAAGACAGACTAGATATGTTTAATACGATGTTTAATACGCACTCTGAAAATCCTTTTAAAGATAATGCTCCAGCGCAGAGTTGAATCATGTATATCAATATATCTTGCAATAAAGTTTCCACCAAGTTATATTTATTGTAATTATTGGTTTCTGCAAAATGCGCTCACATTATCACAAAAAGACCAAAACAACACCTGCAAAGCATGTTTTTCGACTGATATGTTGCTATTCACATTGTACCCATACATAGATTAATGGAGCACTCTTGCTTGCACTCACAGAAGCATCTACAATTATTATTTAGGTCAACAAACCACCAAGCAGAAAGTAACTAAAGTATAACCACAGGAAATCATCAGGACGTAAAAAAAAATGCAATCTGTTAAGTAAGCCGCTGGGAACTAAATACAATGAGAGGAGAAAATGCCCAGAACAAAAAACACAGTGAGGAAAGAACAATGTATAAAACTCAAATAAGAAACTCCACAAATATTACACTATTAAATCAAGACACCAATAACACAAACAAAAAGACAGGCAGGAACCCAATATGGAAATACCAAAAGACAAACAATACCACAAGTCTCAAAGACAACATTTAAAATTCCATACATTTCGAATGAAAACTTAAATTTCCCAGTTGATGCCTAGACAGTAGAGGCAAAAACAGGAAGACACCACAGCCAAGGACAGTCAGAATGAAGGGTGAAGAACTTTTCAGACAGGAACCTCACTGAACCTGAAAAGAAGGTGCTGGCCAAAGGACTCAATGCTGCTATTTCTTTACAATAGCTGCCCATAGTGTCACAGGCTGGGTCTCCGAACCAGCGTTTTGAGTTTGATTTTGAGTTTAAGTTTTCATGTAGGTTAGTGATTTTTTTATCATCTGTCTCCTTGGTTTCTGTGTTTGGTTCCTTGTCTAGTCTGTCATGTGTGTTAGGTCTGTTAAGCGTGTGTTGTCGTGTCTAAATCTTCATGTTTCCTGTTTTATTTTGGAAAGGGTCTTGTGTTCTGTGTTCATGTGGTTAGCTTTACTCTCCCCTGTGTCATTATGTTTCATTCTAGTCAGCTGTGTCCTTATGTGTCTCCACTTCCCCTGATCACCTTATGTGTGTATTTAAGTCCTCAGTCTTCCTGTGTTCGGTGTTGCGTCATCTGTGTTATCTCTCCTACCCATTGTCACAGTTTCCCAGTCAGGTCACAGTAACTCACAGTTGTTATCTTGGTTAATCGTAGTATAAATTCACTGTGAGTCCTAGTCATAGTTTCTCAGTTTATGTTCAGGTTTTCCTTCGGTTTTGCCTTTTTGTATTTTTGTGAGTTTTCTGCCCTAAATAAAGGCTCGCTTTTTGTTAAGTCCAGTTTTGTCTCTTCACCTTTGTCTGCGCTTGGGTCTGCCCCAGCAGCAGCAACAGCGATTAGGATAGGAACTAACAAATGAACACAACCTGTAGCAGAGCTATCAGGACAAAGATTTCGGCCACCCTCTCTAATGCAAAAAAAATAAAAAATCCTCCATCTAACCTCACAATACAAGAAAAGAAGCCCTTCAAATCCCTGAGCAAACACCAAAACACCGTAAATCACCATATCACCAGCTGACGACGGGGAGGTGCACTGTTGTTCTAAACACAACTGAGAATCAAACAAAACAAAACTCCACATAGTTTGTTTTGTTGGTTTTTGGTTTTTGCCCTTTATCACCGTCCCTCTTCCCCGCTCTTTTTCTTTCCCTCTTTCTTTCTCCCCTTTCTTTTCCCCAGTCAAGTCTGTCCCGTATTTAACAAGTGAAAATAAAATAAACAATAAAAGCAAAGGTGAATCAAATAGACCAATACGGCAAGGCTGGGATGGTCCATTTGTAAATCTGTTGAGCATCTTTCTTTGTCTTTAGACAATAATTCTGATGGCAAAAGAACCATTGTTAGCAGCATAAACTCAGCAACCTAAAATATTGCCAAGAAGCTCACCAGCATCCTAGTGCCTCTGGTGGGGGACACACCACATCACATCTAAAACTGCCTTCACCAACAAGGTCCATAAACTATCCCTGGATCCAGATGAAACCGTAGTGTCCTTTTATCACTTCGCTTCCATACGTACAAGTGAGGCAGTAGATATTGTTGCAAAAATTTGTTGCATTGTATCATGTGCTGGTTCCACTCTTCACATTAGCTCTGAGTGAGTTTCTGTGATGCTGTCTTTCATTTGTTCCTTCTTAAATTGACCTGTGGACTCCTTCCCACTTGACGTGCCTTGAATTATTATTTTATTTTTTATTCTTTACTTCAATTTAAGCACAATATAAGAGCTGCTTTTAAGATTTTATAGCTGTGGCTGAATTTGGGTTTATATCAGGGGGCGGCAACCCTGGGCATGCGTGCCACAGCTGGCATGCGAAGGGTTAACTGATGGCATGACCATAGCTGGACTGGCCCAGTGGGCCAATGGTGATTTTTCGTTTTTATGGGCCGATGATTTTTTATTTTTTTTTTGTAACGGTATAAACAATGAAAGGTGATGGATTGGCCAGATGCTGGCAGATGTGTAGAAATAACTCAGTTGTTTGGTGGTGGCTATGGCGGAGCTTCCACAGAGGCCAGCAGGTGGGTAAGAGAAAGGGGAGGCAGGAGGAGCAGAGACCCGAGGTGGTGAACTGAACTTCAGGTAAGAAGTTATGACCTACAGTCTATCTGGGTCAGATATAAACCAAGTTTAGGTGGAGTTTATTTTCGTTGTGCTGACTTTTTACAGTCAGTTACAATAACCCCTGCTGCGTACTAGCTAGCATGACGGAGTTTATATACAACTGGGTGGGTGCTATGATGTTACTGATAGTGAACTTTATTTTATTCATAAAGTTAGTTAGTAGAGTTGCCAACTGACCCGTAAAAACGGAGAGAAATATTACGCGTTTCGTATTGAGCTGAAAAGGAACACAGTTTGTCCCGTACTTCAGCTAGGATGGAAAAAGACACAAAGGTGGAGTTATTCTGTCTTTATGCTGTCAGCTGTCTCTTCTTCTCTCATTCAATCATGAAACTGATCAATGATCAGCTTTTCTCTCTTGTTTGTTTATCGCCCACTTTGCGCCAGAAACAGGAAACAGGCGGATGTCGCGCTAAACAACAGCAGCACGTTTAAGCTTGGTCATCTGTTGTTAGAATTTATTTAATATTAATTTCTACTATCAGCTGATGTTTGCTGGAGCCACAGCTGCAAAAAAGCTGCTGGTCATGATATCGGTTTGGTTATGTGGTGAGAGGGAAACATGAAGATGAAACCAGGAGATGTCCTTACTGAATCATCAGAGCTGAACAGGTGATGGGGAAACAGGTTTACCTTTTAGGTGACATGAATGAGTTGAAGGGAAGTTATGAACTGTTTCTGAGAGACAAATAACACCAGGATTTAGAACTAGATTTTAGATTAAGACTTAACTAGAATTTAAACTTAAAGTTACAATAATGAAGGTACTCAAATACCTGAATTGCTGTAAATGCTGCACAGTGTCATGTCATGTGAATGTGACAGACGAGTGAAAATGCTAGCAAACTGAAACTAAGTGTGGTTTATCTGTGTAAAACACATATAGACTGCATGCACATGAATTTTACTTTTTGTTGCGTGTGTTTCTTATGAACTTCATGTGAAAGCCACAGCAGACTCGGGTGTGCATTCTTGCTGTACGCACTCAGCTGCAGCTATGACACTGCCAGCCACACACATCAACAACAACCACAAACACAGAACCTTACACAGCTAGCGCGGCATGATTGTGATGCAGCACAGGTGCATCTGCCTTCCCTGCTGTGTCACCAGTGATCACGCCCTGCCAGAGTAATATTCCCAAATAAGTGATGCAAAGCAATTCTGACCAGTTTGTCTGTCTTTGAAGGTTCTCAGTCATCTGGGTCATTGAAGCTTAACGAGCTTGGAAAGAAAAGAGTCTGGACTTCTTGAAGTTGCTTGAAGACGTTTTACCTCTCACCCAAGAAGCTTCTTCGGTTCTAGGGTCAAATGGTGGAGAGTCGACACAGAAAGTCATAAAGTCAAACATAATTTTTAAAAACACCAGTATAGGCTCATAAGGCCTTGATGGTAAAAAACTACATTTTGGCAAAATGACGTCACTTCTGGTTTCGGGCAGGACATGGAGGACATGCAATAGTTTGTGCTGACATCTGTAGGAAGTGTTACAAACAGCTGATCGGATCGGCAAAGCGTGTTTCTGGAATATTATGTTTTTGTTCCTGCAAGCGCTTTTTATACAGTTTTTGCAAAGCCATATGTGGAAGGAAACTGTGACCTAGGACAAGCTGATGGCATAAGATGTAAGTACAACTCCTGCGGTTTCATATGCAAAAAAAAATATTGCACTAGCTTACGTGGTTGCAGAGCTACTGGGATTTAAAAATAGTTACGCAAAACAAAGCTGCCTGCTCCGACCGGCTTTACAGGGAGTGCAGAATTATTAGGCAAGTTGTATTTTTGAGGAATAATTTTATTATTGAACAACAACCATGTTCTCAATGAACCCAAAAA
>NW_005187854.1:243605-245515 GCF_000239375.1 Pundamilia nyererei
TTAATTGGTAGTAGGCTTTCGAGCCTATACAGCTTGGAGTAAGACAACATGCACGAAGAGGATGATGTGGACAAAATACTCATTTGCCTAATAATTCTGCACTCCCTGTATAGTGGAAACTGAGGAGCATGATCCACTGAAATGCTTCAGTCCCTATTATTGAAGAGGGGAACCACCACCCCAGTTCACCAATCCAGTGTCCCTCTCCCCAAAGTGCACACTATATTACAAACATGAAAAGAAAAAAAAGGGACTGATAGTTTTAAAAGTTTACCACTGCCACTTAATTTGGGGTATTTTTAGGTTTGGGGGATATTCTGGATTAAATTGGTTAGGGTTTAGTTGCTCTTTTGTCATCATTCCCCTTGATTTTGTTTATACAGAACTTTTTATTGAGCTGGAGAAAAAGCCAAAAAAATTCCTCAGTAATTAATGGTAACTTGCAGATATATTTATTTTGTTTACAATACATTCTAATGTGTCTAAAAGTACATAATTACAGTGAAAAATCTCTGCTGGGGCTTGGTGACTGCTGTACAGTCACCAAGTTATTTTCCCGGTTTGAGTCCAGAATAAACCATTTCATGAGCTGTGGCAGGATCTGATTTTCCTAAAAAAAAAAAAAAAAAAATAGACAATTAATCAAAAACATTTTCCCAGCATGATTGTAATTTAAACTGGATCAGTACGTGTTTATAAATTTTATTCAGGATTTATAAATTGTAGAAGAGAAAGTGCTAGAAAAAATTATCTGATATATTACTTTACTTACCTTTCCTTGTCTTGGCTATCGATTTAATATTCGAGACCTGTGCGTACAACAGGCTAACGTCTAAAACAAAGTCTACCACTGAATTCATAAGTAGTCCTGCTCCTAATCACATCCATCCAACCTTCACTTCTTTAGGGCTTTCTTGGACTTTACTGATACAGGTCTCATAACATTAAACATTAGCCTTGTCACAAAGATTTATGCTTCAGTTGGCACTTTTTTCTTCATTTTTGTTAAGATGCGATAATCAACAGATGATATGACAACACTTCTACTGTAGAAGTAAGGGGAGAAAAAATGTATTGCCTCTGACTGACCAGCTGTCAAAAACAGTCCTAAATTTCTCCTAACTGTTCCCAGATGGGTTTCTCCAGGAATGTCTTACTGCGACACCAAGGAATAAAATACAGATTGCTGATTATTCTTTATGTGATATTAAAAAAAGAAACATTTAAAAGCAGGATTGTTGTCACTGACTGTACTGTACCTGTGGAAGGTCGTATTTTAACATCAGAGTAAACACAACTCTCCTCTGGTATCTTGGTCTTCTCTGTCAGAAGGATAAGACAAATGTCAAAAACCAAACAAAAAAAAGAAAAAAAAAGAAAACACAATTTTCTTTATTTTCTTTAAATATTGCTCGCTTTAAAAACACCTAAACCCATAAATGTTTCCAACATAAAGTACTTACTCCTTGGAGTGGTGTTTTTAAGCTCCACCAAAGAATATGTGACATCCTCTGATTCAACTGAAATAGTGAAAAAGTTATCCATTAGTTAATAGATTATTAAAGGTCCGGGCGGGGTTACCTGGACCTGGGATATAGAGTTTGGGGAGTGCGACTGTCTGTGCAGTGTCTATTTGTGTCTGTCTACACGTTGGGTGAGTGCCGAGTATTTGGTTGTGTATATGGGGTGGGAATGCACGTCTGTGTCCGCGTGTGCCTGTTCGTCTGTGTCTACATGTCAGGTTGGGTCTTAGACCCAACCTCTCTGGGTACATCTCAGGCCCTCTAAAGTACGGAGGCCTATCTCCCCTCACCACACTCCATGCCGGTGGCTGATGCCCTCAGATGTTGGTGTGTTGGTGGTCCTTGTCGGCTGGGCGCTCATATATGTACCGGCTCACTCCTGGTGGC
>NW_005187854.1:246055-268464 GCF_000239375.1 Pundamilia nyererei
GGTGACCCAGGTGTTTTGTTTTTTTGTTTGTTTTTGTTTTTTCTTTCTTCCCCCCCTTTCTCACCGTCTCTTCTCCCCTTTGGTTTTCTCTCTCTCTCTTTCTTTCATTCTTTCTCCCTGTCCTATCCCCAGTCATGTCTGTCCCGTTTGTAGCAACTGAAAATAAAATAAATTCATAATTATAATAAAGGTCAATCAAATGGACCAATATGGCAAGGCCATGATGATCCACTTGGTAAAATAAATCCGCTTGGCATCTTTCTTGGCCTTAAGACAACAATTCTGATGGCTAAAGATCCAAACGGGACAAAAAAAAAAAAAAAAGATTATTAAAAGTCCTACTCATTTTTATTTTCCATGGTACATACTGTGCCTTTTTCTGTGTCATTGATGTCTTTATTTGATTTGTAGAAAAAATAATCACATACAGAGTAAAATCAAGCCAATGGTTAAATAAATAATACAAAATAAATAGTCATATATAGCAATTTGAGCATCTTCTAATACATCTAATCAGGACGTAATGTATTAAGCTCAGAGTTTACAATTTGTCAAGAAAACAATACAGGGTGAAGGCTGACCTTGAACAGGAGAAATGTGTTGAGTTTCATCTTGCTTGGTCATGTGGTTTGTAGCAGAGTGCTGATTTTTGCTCTGAGGCCTGGAGGAATAAAAATATAACATAAATTTGTAAATGTAACAATTCCAGAAGGTTGAAAAAGGGGTGGGAAGGGTTGAACCAACCTCTTAAAGCATGAATCTGTAAAAAAACGAAAAAGAAAATAATTTCAAACTGCTCTGGTGCAATGACAGTACATCTACTTCAGACTAGATGCATGAATACTTAGATCACATAATAAGGCAAGATGGCCTTACCCTTTGACAGTTTGAAGCGATACAACAGCAGAAGAAGAAGAATCAGTAAAATTCCACAAACAAGTCCAACAATCAAAGGAGTGAGAAACGAAGAGTTTTCAGGCCCAGGCTCTGCTGTAATAAATGTTAGGTTCTAATTAGATTTATGTATAAAGATTCTCCAAAATGATTTAGGGTTCTTTAATGGCACAAGAACAACACATATTCCCAATAACAGTATCTCTGTATAAACCTGAAGGTTACAAACATATGCTAGAGCCCAACATTCTTTTCCTGTATATTGACACCTATGGAAATCTTCTTATAATTATGTCACTGCATGGCAGGAATCATCATTTCCTCTCTCCTTTACTTTGTGTGTGTGTGTGTGTGTGTGGGGGGGGTAGATGCTGCAGATTTGTTATCTTCACATGCATGATGTAAATCTCCTGTTCAACCATATCCATAAGGTGCCCCACTGGATTGAGATCTGGTGGCTGTGAGTACACAGAGAACTCATTGTCATGTTCGAAAAACCAGTTTGTGATGACTTTAGTTTTGTGACACGTTAACCTGCTGGAAGCATTAATTAGAAGATGGGTACACTATGGTCATAAAGGTGGATGGACATGGTCAAAAACAATACTTAGTATTGTTTTCTGCAGTAGTATTCTGTGGTATATAGACAATTCTCACTTAGTACAAAGGGGACAAAAGTGTACTAAGAATATCTCTCGCACTATTACACAACCACCAGTATCCTGGACTGTTAATACAATACAGGATGGAGCTGTGCTTTTGTGCTGTTAGGTCTCCACTGACCAAAAACATCTTACTTAAACCACAATATGTCGATGTGATGGTGTAACTTCTGTCAACAATTAGCAAAATTATATGCACTAAAAATCAGCGTTAGAGGAAAAAATATATATTATTGCATATTTATACTTTAAAGATGGCTCTGTAGTACTGAACCTTTTAACCTTTAAATAATGTTGATGTTTTCAAAAACTACGGTATTTCTACGCAGCTAAAGTCAATTTGTAACAATGACCCAGTGGTAAACAAGAGCTATTCAAACTTTAAATATTATACAAATATCATATTGAATATTGTCAAATTGAAAGGCTCACAACAATCTTTTGAAGGTTGTATACTCATTAACTTTCAGTCAAACTCACTGTTTTTATCAATGTTGACTGGATCACTGTAGTCTGTGTAGTAAACTGGGTTTCCTCTTCCTGCTCTGGACCTGTAGAGTCCTTCCTGTGAGACACTGATTTGTCCGTCTGAAGGAGCAGCATCTTGTGTAGTCAAGGGTTCAGAGGATTTATTACCTCTGTACCAGAAGTATTTCCATTCAGATGACAGGTTCACTGAGCAGTTCAGAGTCACTTTGCCTGCTACTGGAACGTCTCTGCTGTTAGTAGTCAGTTGGGCCTTTGGTTTAACTGCTGTTGTATGTAGAACAAAGGCAGGAGAAAAAAGACATATTATTTAACATCACAATTTACAGGTCAGGATCACACTGCCCTGGTCTGTGCTACCTGAGGCATGCAAGGCTATTATCTGCCTTTAAATTAGACCTTGACCTTTTCTTCAGTGCATGATGCTCTAGCAGTATTACTTCCATTTCCTGTGACCACACAGTTAAAGGTTCTGAGCAGCTTTAACACTGATGGCTTTACGTCAACTCACTCTTTCATCATTTCTGTCTTTTTTATTATCTAGTAAGTAACCACATAATTCAATAATTATAGCATTATGCATTAATACAGAAGAAGAAGACGCACCTGATGTTTCATCAAGTAGAAACAAAAACACATTAACAGCAATTTATGACCTTATGGTTTCTTTATGATTTTCTTTATGATATTTAATTAAGTATTTTTATGTCTTTAAATTCTCTGCAAAGTGCAAAACTTTGTTCTTTTTAGGCTTTTAGATCTTATGTTACGGTTGGATTGAGTTGGGCCCAGCTTTTGACCCTTTTTCAAAAATACAAGTCGTGGTTTTTCTTCTGGATAAACCTTCCAGTATTCATTATTGACAAAACTTCACTTATTTAAATTTCAATACTCCCATCCATCCATCTTCTTCCATTTATCCAGGGCCAGAAGAAGATGTTAGGTGGTTCAACTCACTAGATTCATTTGCCTCAAAATACTACAATAATAATAATAATAATAATAATAATATTGTATATACACACATAACTTACTTGATGCTGACAATGTGAAGGCTTCACTCCACTCTGTTGAAGAATATGAGTCATCTCTGCGTCGACTCTTACACATGTAGTCTCCACTGCTGGACTCAGAAACTCTGAATGTCACATCATTATTGTGTGTCCACTGTGTGGGTGTCCTGGGTCCTCTCCATTCATACTCCCACTCAGTGGTTTCACCTCCTTCCTGCACCTCACATGTCAGAGTGATCGTCTCACCTCTGAATATCTGAGGCCAGTTGGGTCGTTGTTTTACAACAACTTTATTGGAAACTGTTCACACATATTAACAGTTGAGATACAAACAGAAACATGAAATCAACACAGAAAACTTAACATTGTATGTTTGATAATCATGAGTGAATGTATATTTCAAACTAAATGACTGAACTCACTGGTTTTCTCAATAGTGACATCATCACTTCTATCAGTGTAGTAAACTGGGTTTCCTCTTTTTCCTCTGCAGCTGTAGATTCCTCCTTCAGATACTCTGATATCTCTGTTTTGTTGATCTCTGATTTTACTTTCAGAGGTTGTTTGGGTTCGTCTGAACCACTCATATTTCCATCCATCAGAGCTCTGCACAGAGCAGGTCAGTGTCACACTGCCCCCTACTGGTATGATTGTTGTTCCTGCTGTCAGTGTGGCCCTGGGTTTATCTGCTGTTATAAAAAAGAAGGGAAGGAAATAATTTGAACAGAACAATTCATGCTATTGTTCACAGAGGACTTACCTATTGCAATTATAGAGACAGTATTACTGTTCTTTGTTTTATGTGACCTCTTTTTGCGACCAGAGCACTGATATTCACCACTGTCACCCTTAGAGCTAATTTCTAATGTATAGTCTTTGTGTGTGTTGTAGGGGATAAATTCTCGACCATCCTTGTTGATTTTGTATTCCCAGTCAGTGTCGTCACCTTCATTCATGTCACATATGAAGGTAACAAACTCTTGAATAACAAAACTGGACCAGTTGGGTTCAATAGTTAGCACAGCAGCTAGAATCCAACACAATCACACCATTAGAAATCTGAAACACTTTTACGCATGAAACAATCTGTGTTTGTGTTCATAAATTTTTTTTTTTTAGTTAAAATATCAGTTCTAAATAAATAAATACAGAATTACAGAAAGATAAAATGCTAAAGAGTGATGCCGTATGTGGAGATAAAAAAAAATCATAAATAAAATAAAACAACTGTTCAGTCACCTTGAGTGTGTCCAGTACAGAGGAGCGTACAGAGCACTACAATAAAGACAGAAACTTCAGACATTGGTTCAAATAATCAAGTATGGCATAAATAAAACATTTGGGGTTTTACTAGTGTCTACTATGATTGGTTTTAAATTATGATTTTAAATGCATCAAATTATCACTGATGGAGAAACAAACCTTTGTTAGATAAACTAAAGCAGCTCCACTCTGATCTGAGTCAGTGCACTAAAATCTAATCCAGTCTACAAACAAACATGTTGGTAACAAACATGAGAGTCCTCTGATCACATGACCTGAAATGGTCCAAATGACTGATGCTCTGTTCTTCTTACTAAAACATGTTTATGGATCAGTATGAGTCAAACAATAGGAGTCAGTGATGTACTCACAGAATAGGCCCAGCTCACAGAGCAAAGTGGCTCCCATCCTCACACCCAGCAGTGACACGTCTGAAAACTTCTACAACTTTCTGTAAAGAGAGAGAGTGAAGCAGCAGCACAGCAGATACCAAAGAGCTGTGAAGGAAACCAAGAGGGTTTAACACTTCTTCTTTCAGCTTCCTTCCCTTTTTCAACAGAACTAACACACCTTAAGAAGATCTGGTCACAGCATACTGTGACATGTTTATACTGTCCTGGTGCTGCACAAACTTATCAAGCAGTTTTTATCAAATGACCTGTCATACAAATATAGTGAAACTAAACAATACAAATACACCGATGATAATTTGCATTACGAAAGTATTTTTTTTTTGACCAGCACTAAACTTTGTTAAGTAATTAAACAGCTACAGATAAAATGACTTATATTAAACTGTGATGCTTTTTTCCCCTGCTTATTTTAATGCACTACGCAAATACAGTTAGTTAAACAATGACTGACAAGGGTGGGGTGGGTTCTAACGTATGTTATAAAAGTGTTCTAACACCCCCTTCCCCAAAGTATGAATAGTTTATTAATTTTGCATATACTTGTACTTTAACAGCATACCTAGATAGTGGAAAAGAAAGAATGATTGAGGTGTGCCTGCTGATATTTAAAACAAAAAAAGCATCTGATGAGGTCTCAAAGAAGGGAGAGTCAGTTAAATCAGTGACTAAAGAACATGTGATCTGCCACATAACACTGAGCTAATTCTACAAATCATTGCAAAGGCTGACAGAGTCACAGAAAAAAATGCAAAAAGAATGTCTTGGGAAAAACTGAAGGCAATCAGAAGAAAAAGAAAGAGAAACTTGTTAAAGAAATGAAAACTAACGCTAAAGACTCTGACCTCAGATGATAAAAACCTTTGTCTGTATGGAGCCATTTGGCAGCTCAAAGCCAGAGGAAGTTTGGGTAAAATTACCCTTGGGCACACCAAGGCTGCACTATAGGGTTACATGCATACTGCTATTGTATTTTTGATACAGATAATATATAAGCTTTAAATGAGACTGTAGCAAGTATGACCCATGCTCAGCTACCGGTCTCCACTTCCAGCCCTGGCAGCTACCCTAAAAATAGGGGATGCATGATCATAATGATAGGATCCAGTGACCTCCAGTGACACTACAGCCTGAACCCACTGGTCCACCCATGCCCTGCAGCCACACTGCAGACCACACCCCATCACACAAACTTATCTTTTTCGCATGGGACTAATAATAAAAAAAATGTTTATTAAGTATTTGTGGTGTTGTGAAAGTTTTTTCTGTTAAACTAATTTGCACACCCACACAAAAGAGTGAATTTGGATTATGGTCAGTTGTAGGGAAATAAACACAAACACCTTTATTCCACTAAACCACTTCTTGTGTACTTTCTCTGGTGTGGATTCAGTTTCTGCTTCTTTTTTCTAATTGTTACAATTCTCTGTAGCATGTGTTACAACACACCCCAGTAATGGGGCAGGTTGTAGCAGAGGAACGCCATGTATTTAACGTTAACACACGAGGTCTGTGGTATTCTTGCAGGGTTTTGAATAGATGCAATTTACAGGAAACAAAATTGTATGCTTTTTGTGTAAAAGTTTGAGAACTTTATTGCAAAACTCTTTGGGAAAAAAAGCAGTAAATATCAACAAATATCTAAACAGTAAAAAAAAAAAACTCTGTTCTACCTGCATTCTGTTACTCTACTGGAACTTTAAAAAGGTATTCGTGATCCCTGTAAATTAATTTAAGCATGCTGGGAGATGAGGAACAGGCAGACGTAAGTTTGTGAAAAGTTTTTATTTTTTTCCTGTAGACTCATATGTGTCTTCAAATTATTAACAAATATCAAGCTAACACCAAGTTATAATGTTGATGGTGGAATTGATCTTCTCAGGACCTTCTTGATGTGAGGCAACAGTGCTAACCACCGTGCCACCATACTACCCATAATGGACATCTATCTATCCTTCTTAAAAGCAAATATATTCTCCCCACAGAGGAATAGAATGAATTTCTGGCTCTTGGGAGGATATGCAGCTAAAATATATAGAAAGCAATATGTAATACATGTAGCTGTACTATCAACTGTAATGTGTTGATTCTGGCACTTTTTCCCATCTACTTTGTTTTTCAGTCAGGAATTAGACATCACTTCACACCAGATCAATGTGATGGGACATTGAGCACAGTAGTGTAATCGTTACTCTGCTTTGCAACTTGAACTCTGCATGGGCATATTTACAAAGCTTCCTATAACATTTGCCCCTAGTAAAACGTGGATGATAGTGTGGATTAAATACATGCAATGTTTAAAAAACAATAGTTTAAGCAGAAACGTAAACTTCTGCCCCACCCTCCATACAGTGACATGACTTCCTGTGCTGAGCAGACATGTGTATCCTGCAGTGAGTGAGAGAGAAGAGCATTGTGGGTGGGGGTATTTTATGGCTGTAAACTCTGTCTTTGATACTGTTTAGTATCGTGTCAGATAACATCCAAGGGGTTGTCACGGATGTTTGCTGTGTTGCTGCTATAATTCAGATTTTCCTGATTCTGTGCATATGTGTGTTTCAGTTTTCTCACACTAGCAACATAACACTGACCACTACCGTATACAACTCACGTTGTGTGAGTGTATGATTTAGGGCCTCCATCAGGTGCTCCTGTGTTGTTATGAGCACTCACTGAAATCAATTTATTTGATATACAGTTAGTAAAATGTTGCCTTTAGCCTGCATAACAAAATATATTTGATTGGAAAATATATCCATACATTCACAATATAGCTTGTTGTATATGAAGAAGAAAAACTCAACACAGACATAACTTGTAGAACTGTATTCTACAAGTTTTCACGGTATATGGTTATAGTTTAGTATCATTTATGGACATTTTATACATCTACACAACACACAGCATGCACTGTGGATTTAAGAGCAGTGTTCATAGTGCAGAATATCCAAATAACCACAAAAACATGATGGGAGTAAATTTTGTGTAAACCTCTGAACAAGAAATTAGCTGATATGTTTGCACTAAACAGCTTACTCACTAGAAAATTACTCACTAGCTTATTTGTACATTTACGTTCAATTCTGAGCCCTCAGTTTCCCACAGACAGAACCAGCAGACTCTTTAACTAACATTTGCACAAAAATGAAATCTCCATTTAATACACACTAAAAACAACAGAATCAAATGGTAAATGGCCTGTATTTGTATAGTGCTTTATTTAGTCACTAAGGACCCCAAAGCGCTTTACACTACATTCAGTCATCCACACATTCACACACACATTCACACACTGGTGATGGCAAGCTACATTGTAGCCACAGCTGCCCTGGGGTGCACTGACAGAGGCGAGGCTGCCAGACACTGGCGCCATCCTTATCTTTTGTTGCTGCAACAGGTAGTGCTCTTGCTAACTCACATGACACAGTCAGTGTGATGATATCACTCCACTCTGAGAAGAAATAGTCCCTTCTGCCCCGGCAGCTGTATCCTCCACTGTCAGACTCAGTAGCTCTGATGATTCTGTCTTCATTGGATGTTGGAGGTGTGTTTAACTTGGCTGCTCTCCATTCATGCAAGTTAACAACATAGATAACTGCAACAAAATGTAAAAACTGAAGGCAAATTTCACATTTAATTTACTAATTAATCAGTAAATTAAATTTCAAATTCACCAAATCACATAATTTGGCTTTGTGGTGAGCAATATTCCCCTAGTGTGGAATGATCCTCCCTTGAGTAGTGCTGATGAATGCAGTCTAAACCTTGAGTCCCCCTCTCACTCCCCAATGTGATTAAAAATTAAAAATTTATGCAAAGATCACATTTTAGCAGTAGTAGTAACGTTAAATGAAAAATTTCTGGAGCACACTATTACACATGCATTTTGTTAATGATGATCACATTTTTTTTATTCGTCAAATCAAGTAAGGTTTATTTGTATAGCACATCACCACATGTGATATTTATATATATTCTTTATGTGGTGCTAAAAAGGCACAGAAATTAACAGTGACACATTTATTGACAGTTTGGCAGGTTTGAACAGAATATGATGACAAAAGAGGAAATAAATTTCATACAGTCATGCCAGGCGTATTTCTTGCATTTCTTTCTTTATGATTATTATCATTAAATTTTCTGTACACTGTTTTTTACACAGATGATGTACTGAAAGTGTAGTTAATTTAAATTGCAGAAAACATTTAAAATCATGGTAATGACTTCTTTAATAACCGCCACAATAGCTATCAAGCCAAAAATGACACATGAAATGAAATGTAAAGTCTCCTGTAGCAGTCATATCACCATTCACCATTCCTGAGTTACTATTTATCGCATCATGTGCTGAAAGGGAACACGTACAGTATATACACACAGATACTCACGTGTGCATGTGTACATATACACATACGTGCACAAATAACATAAAGAACCAAGATAAACTAAGACAGAACAGACCCATAGCCGGTTTCAAAGGGACCCAAAAGCCTGTGAAAATAGCTAGGTCTTCAAGATTGATTAAACAATTTCCAAACAGGAGGGGGACTTTACAAAAGAGGGGAGACTCAGAGAAAGACCTCTCACCTTTAGATTTTAAGTGGAAGTGTGGACAAGACTGAAGGACAAGCAGAATTCAAGTGGAAAAGTGCAAAAGTATAAAAAAAAATGAAAGAAGCAGCTTTAACACCAATCCAGACAACTGTAAGGGCTACAGATGCAAAATATGTTCAATTACAGAGAAAATCTTCCTGGACCCTCTCCCAGCTGTCACAGGGAAAAAAGTGGGATACACCCTGAACATTTTGGCTAACACAGTCAGATGACTTTGGACATTCACAGACATAGTTAACCTAACATGCATGTCTTTGGACTGTAGGAGGAAGCAGAGTACTCTGAGAGAACCCACACAGGCACACATAAAATGCAAGCTGCACACAGAAAGGTCCAACTAGGTCGACTCAAACCCAGGAAATTCTTGCTGTAAAGCTGAAGCTTCTTTCTATGAACTTGGATGAAAACATATATACAGATGATGTATACTGTACATAGATGAAACACACACACACACACACACACACACACACACACACACACAGACAACAGACTTAATATGTGCCTATATTACCAAAAGCTGTTTTCCTGTAGTCTGACTTCAGAATAGATAGCACCTTCCGCTGCTGCCTGTGATGGTCTACCTGTGAATGGAGAAACCAGTTACGGACCAAATTATGTTTGTTAAATATGACATAAATTACAAAAACAATCAAGTTTAACTAACATGAACAGGAAACTGAAATTGAATTGAATGCTAGTTTAAAATACCTGCATTGTTCTGGGTTTCACCTTTGTTTTTGTGCATTACCAGGGCATACAGCAGATTATCATCTAAAAGATGACAGAAAACAGACAGTTTAATGATATTTCAGAAACTGAAATGCTGCAAAAGTGGAATCTAATTTTAAAAATATGTCCGTACATTTAAAAAAGGGACATTTTAAAGGTTTTTTGTCAGTATCTTTTAAAAACCTTTGAAGATTTGCGTTAGTTAATCAAAACTGACCATGGACTTCAGAGTAGAGCGCTTCAAGCTGACATGCATTCTGGCTAACCTCAGAATCTGCAGAATCAACATGGGTTTGTTTGCACTGTGTTCTGTAAAATGTAGTAAAATAATTGAAAGAAAATAATGTTAAGAATATTGAAAAAAAAGTGAATAGAAATAATTGATGACTAATAAACATGTATGCTCTTTAAGATGATTACTCAATAATTTTTATAAGGAAAATATATTATTTTGCATTAGAAACTGAAGGCAGAATCAGATTTTAATCAATTGAAAAGGCCTCACCCTTTGACTTTCAGATAAATCATGAGTAGGATAGCAATCAGTAAAATCCCACAAACAAATCCAATAATCATCTGCGCAGTAAATGAAGACTTTAAAGGCCTGGATACCGCTACAATAAAAAACAAATACATTTTATTTTTAAGTTTTATGTTCAGTTGTTTTCACAAAATATGAATACTCACTACTATTAGTACATTAATGTGATTTAAAATGATCCATATTCACATAAAAACACCAAAAGTGTTGTTGCAGGGAGTATTAGCAAAAAGAAGGGCTGAAGAAGAGTTTTAAACAAACTTACCCTTTACTGACATCCAGCTCTGTGGTGACTGTTTTTCTGAATATTGACACTTATAAAAGCCTTCATCTGATTTTGACACTGCAGGGATATTCAGCTTCCCTCTGGTGTTATTGCTGATGAGGTTATCATTTCGAAAGAAAAGCACAGAGGATTTTAAAGTTTTGTTCCTCAGTTTGCAGTGGAGCGTAACAGCTTCTCCCTCAGTAACTGGGTGGACCGGGCTCACAAGTATTATATTGCTTTCTGTAAAACAGTCAGACAATGTCACATCAGAATACGTACTAGAGGACGGCCCTGGTTACAAAGACGTGTAGAAAATTCAGAGCATTGTCTGACAGATGTTAAAAGACCTCAGTTGCCTCACAAAATAGAGACAGCTCTGGTCCATCCTGGAGAGTAGAGTTGTGCTTTTAACCCAGTCCAGTTTATTGTCAGTGTGTACTCCGAGGTATTTATTGTCCTCCACACTGTCTACACTGTCAACCCCCTGGATTAAAACAGGGTTTACTGGTTTCCTGGTCCTCCTAAAGTCCACAGTCACTTCCTTGGTTTTTGTCACATTGAGCTGCAGATTATTCTGCTCCCACCATGAGACAAAGAGTGAACCACAGCCTGATACTCTGTCTCATCATCCCCACCGATGAATTCACCCTTCGCAGAGTTATCAGAAATCGTCTGAAGACGGCAGGTCTCAGTGCAGTGGCTGAAGTCTGTGATGTAAAGGTACCAGGACACAAGAGAAGCATCCATCTGCATTGCTGTCAGCTTATCACCCAGGAGGGCCGGCCTGATGGTATTGAATGCACTGTAAAAGTCAAAAAGTGTGACCCTCACAGTGCTTGCTGGCTGGTCCAGATCGGCATAAACACAATTGAGAAGTTAGATGAGGACATCTGCTGATGTCCGAAGTGGAGCTACTAAGATAAGTGAAGAGGTTCCTAATGTGGCCTGTCTATAGATCGCTTGTAGATGATGGAGGCACAGCCCTTGATGAGGCAGGGACTCACCCCATCTGTCCAGTAGACTTCCCCAAGTGGAGTCTTATTATTTGTCTCTGAACCTGGTCGTGAGTGAAAGTGAAAGGTGGGGGAGAGGTGTCTGTTCTTTCATACTAGATTATGGTGCAGTGAGGAGACGGGAGAGAGTTGCACGGCTGTGGGTTGCAGGCTGACTACAGCTAAGTGAGTAGAAGGGTGAGCATTAACTGCAGTATCGAATCTGTTGATGATTTGACACTGCTGAATGTAACTGACAAGACAGAGGAAGTAAATTGAACATCACGTCACATGAAAAGAGGGACTGTCAGAGCAGAACAGGTAGTGACTAACAGAGACCATAACAATGTACTAATATTGCAAAGAAATAAAAATAAAAAAACACTTAAACACAAGAAACCAAATACTACAGAAAACTTAAAATACTGTGTTGGAGACACAGGACCATCACAGGAACAGGAGACTACTAAAATAAAACAGGAAGTGACTAAACAAAGAAGCACCTAAGACAGGAATCTAAAGAGCTTGGAAAGGTTTTGGGTTAACCTTGGGCGATTGACAGGGACAGAGATTTAATAACAGATTTAATACAGGGAGGCGAGGAGAATTGAAACCAATGAAATTTGCAAAAGTCTAAAGACAAAATTGAGCAGATATCCATAAAGAACCAAACCTGAAATAAATAAAATTCAAAACTCAAAGACTCAGAACAATTAAACATAAAAGGTAAATACAAAAATTCAAAACTCAGGCAGAAAGATTGGGGCCTGTGGTAATGTAAGGTAACAGAAAGGTCTGATGACTTACTGGAGGCATGTTTTCACATTAATGACAAATTGAATAAAAAATAATAAGATAAAGGTGAGGAATGAGTATGTTTACTACGCTTGCATTTTTATATTTACACAAACATAACTCTAACACTTTCAAAAATATAATCTTATTGACTGAAAGGATGCTTACTGTGACACAATGTGGGCAGAACCTGCAGAGTCATACAGGAAAACAAACAAACAAAAAAAAAAGAAAAGAAAAAAAAAGAAAAAAAGGATGTAAAAATACTTACTTTGCACTGTGTTGTTGACAGCATTGCTGAAGCCACCCAGTTTAGACTCACACCAGTACACGGCTGGTTTGGCTGTAGCATTTTTGATCGTGCAGGTGGATCCACTCATTGTTCCCCAGACAGAACAGTTTGCAAGGTAGCCTGCTTCACTCAGCCTCATCACTCTCCACTCAGAAGGTTTTCCCTCACAGCGCAGTGAGACAGACTCTTCAGAGAAGTGCTGCACTCTGTCAGGAGTCACTTTGACAGTTGCAGTTGCTGAACTAGAATCTTAGAAACATGTAATGTGGGATCAAAACAGCCACTGAGATATTATGAAATTAGGAATCTAAATGTTTCTTGAAGTAACTGTATTAACAGAAGCTGTATTGTTATGCATCATGGCAATGATATTACATTCAAACTTACCTGCAGACCAAACAAATACAGGTTTGCTGTCCGAAGTGAAATGCTCTGGCTGCTGTCTTCCAGCTCTACATGCATATCCTGCCGTCTGTTTCTGTCCATGAACAATGTAGGAATTTTGTGCAGTTCCATTTTTACCACCTGGTAGCAGCTCAAAGTAGTAGCCCTTGCTTGAATTTTTGAAAAAAGCCTGATACCAGTAGAACCTCCATTCTGCAGAGTGACTTCTAACACTGCAGTGTAGAGTCACTGATGCCCCAGGACTCAGCCATGATGAAGACACACTGAGATCAGGTTTGGGTTTATCTTTCAGAATGAACACATGCATGTCCGCGTAAGTAAAGCAAACAATACTCAGCAGTTCTTCAAGATATTTTTGTCATTTTCTTACACAATCTTTAGTAACTATGTTAGTTTTGTGTTCCTTGTCGTAATACATTGTCAAAGAAACTGCTCAAGTAGCAAAGATGAGTAATCACAGCACGCATAAGTAGTGTTTGTGTTAAAGAAATAAGATTTTGCAGAATTACTGCCTAAACTGGCAGTAATTCTGCAAATAAAATATGGTTGATGGTATTTATGTGATATATATCTATCTGAAGTGATGCAACAGAAACAAAAGAAAAAGCATTCAATCACCTTCAGTTTGTCCGCAAGACAGAAGTGTGTTCAGCACTGAAATAGAAGTTAATACTTATAAAACTTAAAATTAACCTTGCATTTAAAACGTCCTGATGGTTTACTGATGACAGTATTGTGTGTAATTAACAATGTCACTACTAAGTTAAGTTACACCAGCGCCAGCTACCCTGCATTAACTAAAAGGTGATCAAAGTGAAGTGGATAAAAATACCATACCGTCTGCGCTCTTAAAGAAACTAATATAAAAATAGACATTGCATAATGTAAATATTCAGTATACTCACAAACCAACCCAGATACACAGAAGAAAGCATGTCCCATCCTGATATTCAACACTGAAAATGGTGAAAATGTCTCTGTACTTGTGAGAAATGTTTCCACTTTGATGCACTGATGCATATGAACAAGATAAAAAGAGAAGTGTGGGTGAAAGGAAGCTATATCTCTTATCAGCGTGAGCACACTTGCTTTCTGCGGAGTCCTTTTCTCAGACCACACCATCTCTCCTCCCTTTCCTGTTTTAAATAAAGCTCTCACAACTGCAGTTATATTGAAATGCCCACTTCGTTATGAGGAACCACAAATACTTCAGTTTTGAACATGTCCCCTGTCAACACAATAATGATAAATAGTAACTCATGAATAGTGACTTGACAGCTGCATGAGGGTTTACATTTTATTTCATGTGTCATTTTTGGCTTGATAATTATTGTGGCTGTTATTAGAATAAGTCATGAGAATAACTTTAAAGGGTTAAACTAATGTCTTCTGCAATTAAACTAATGACATTTTCAGGACATTGTCTGTGTAGAAAAAACATGTTAGAGCAAAATGAATAATATACTGTATTTATGAAATACATTTCTACATAATATATGTAGGAATATGTATGAAACAGTAGTTTTGACTGCTATTTTTAGTCCCTATTTAGGATTACAAAAGATTACACGCTACAGCATTATGAAAAAAGCACAACATTTATACATTGTAAAGCTTTCAGAAATGCAATTTGTACTAAGCTGTTACTGTGATACTGCAGGGTTTAGCAGACAGGTTGCAGTCAAACACTGACTGATAGGTCTTGGAACCATTTCTGCCAAAGGTTAACATAGATTCAATAAATTATAAATGACATAATATCACCCTCTAGTGCCTATCTTCTGTAAACACAGTCCATCATTGTACTGTGCTTTGTGTTATAAAATTGATGTAGGAAATATGGGACAAAGAGCTAGAGCTGTATAGTCGAGTAGAGTGAGTGATTTATTTATGTTTTAGGTTTGTATTTCGGAGATTTCTTCCTATTAAAAAGAAGTTTTTTCTGGAGGAGGTGGTCTGACTTTTTTTTGTTCCTATATTATTATTTTTGTGATTTTGATGCTTTAAAAATAAAACTGAATTGAATTGCGTGTAAAGTTAAATATTTCATTGTTTACATTTTTTACAATTTTGATGATTACAGCTTACAGCCTAAAAAAATACATCTAACAATTACAGACATATAAACTCAAGTCAAGTGGCTTTATTGTCATGTCAACCATATACAGTGGTTCGGTACACAGTGAAACGAGACAGCATTCCTCCAAGACCTTGGTGCTACATAAAACAGTAAATCAATACAGGACTACATAAAGTGTACAGGACTACATAAAGTGTACACTACATTGGATCAATACCAAAATGTTGTTGCCCATCGTTAATGCAGGATGCATAGCAAAGCATGTAGAAAGCAACAAAAAATGACTCAAGAAATCATGCTATATCCTGGCTTGTCCAAGTCAGAAGGCTTTAAACAAAAATCCAGACAGAGAGCAATGGAGAGGTGTGACTGCAGAAAGGAGGGCACTTTTATAACCAAGCTAACTCAGAACAGGGGTACCTCAAGCCCAGGTGTTCCAACATTATATGCAGAGATGAAAGGATAAAGCTGTTCAGTTGGTCTCAAAATTGCGAAAAAAAAAAAAAAAAGTTGCTTGGTTGATTTTTGACCAACCCAGATTGCCAAAATTTTGAGTCTTTGTCTGAAAATAGTATTTTCCCATTTTCAGTGAAGATCGGAAGAAAAATGGTGCATGAGCAAATTATTAGGTCCAATATAGAGGAAATTTTTTTATAGCGGAGAATTTACTCTGATTGGATTTTCTAAACACTGTCTATTAACTTTAAGCTGTCTCTATGATTTGCTATTCATATTGTATACATGGTCATTTAGTTGAAAGTTACAAAAGATAAATCCTTTACATTTTTACAATTATATTGTACAGCTATATCATGATAGAACAAAAACACTGCTCAGGCCAAAATAAAAAAAGATAAAAACCCAAACTATAACTGCATACAATTTCCATGAAGAAATGCATTTATTCACACATTTAAATCCATGCAGTATTATATCAGTCCTCTTTTAGGTAATGTTCAAAAACTTTCAATACATGCATTTATAGTATTTCTTTGTACCCATAGAGGAACCTATTTTATGTTACACTGCAAAAGCTAACTTTAAATCATGTTTTATTATTAAATGAATACAGATAATATGAAAACTAAATGAAAACACCTTGTCTGTACCATATATTATATATATTGTATACTGTATATTATAAGGATGATGACTATCACTAAAAAAAACTGTACAAAATACTGAACAAGTTACAGACATTTCTGTATAAGAAGCTTGAGGTTGGTTTTACTGCTACAATTCGATTCAATGACCTGTAAAACAGCCACAAAAAGGACATAGGGATTATCATTTAGTAACAATATTATAAGCTAAAGAATACAAATAAATCACTAAATATAACAGTCATGTTAGCTTACTTACAGAGGGCACTTCCTAATTTAACTTCAGAATAAACTGCTTCATCAGCTGATGCATGACTCGAGTTTACTGTGACTGGAGAGAATATTATTTAAAAGGCTTAGCTGTAAACTCATAATACAAAGTAAGTCTTTAACTCACAGGTCAGTTCTCAATTGTATCTGAGACAAATACAGAGTATGACATATTAGTGATACAAACTAAAATGTATTCAAGTAAAAAAATAAGTAAAGCAGATTTTCATGTTATTTATTCCAGTCAAATTTTAAGATCATCACTGGAGAGGATGGCAGGCTTTACTTACGCTGGTTGTTCTTGGATGCTCTTTTATTGTGACGGTTGACCTGGGCATACGTTGGACTGTCTTCTAAAAAAGAAATGAGATCTCAGGATGCATTTATGCCGCAGAAAACAATGATATACAGCTGCTGAACTTGTGGACAGCCTTAGAAGTTGACATAAATCGTATGAATTTCATAATATTCTTTACTATTATTATTATTACACAAAGCTGTGTGTTTGTTTGTTTGTTTGTTTTAACACCCCTGTGTGGCACCATTCCAGGAAGCATATTCATCAAACTCTGACTTTAAAAACAAACAATAAGTTTGATTAACTCTGAAATTGGCAACTCTGTGTCTTCTGTTCCAGAACAGCTGATCAGAGTTAGTTCAGTCAAATCTGAATATGTTCACCCGGTGTTAAGCGCATGCATGAGCAGAGAAAAAAGCAATCATCAGTGGATCCCCAATACTGCAATTCAACATGCCAATGAGTAAAAAAATAGCAGACCATTCATTTTAATACAGAGGACCAGGAAATAAGATATGACAAGAGATTGACATTCACAATATGAATGTCAATCTTTAAGAACAGAAAAGAAGACAACAGTATATATATTTTTTTCTTAATCCTATCCTGTCTGGCAGCTTTTGCAATCAATGTCATGTCCTCAACAGTTGACCTGTCCTAAGTGGCTCAGTGCAGGGAGTGAGCACTGCTGTAAATAAGTCATTTTGGATTAATCTTGCACTACGGATCGGGAGGAGAGCACTGCACAAGAGTCGGGAATTTTGCCATGGAAGAAATCGCACTGTTTGTTCTAACACTGTAAATAAATTCACTGCCGCAACCAGGAAAATCCTGCATTTGGGTCCAGTTCCTAACTAAATGTGATAAACTGTTGTTCCAAACACATTTTGGTTTTTCAAGATCAGCTCTATAAATTTGCTATGGGCGCTTCCTTTTCAGGGTTTATCTGTTTATTTTGTCACTTTTATCCATGTTATTTCAATTATTACATTGTATATGGTACACAATATGTCTAAGGCAGGACAGCTGGGCAGGGGAGGAGGACCTAATAAAAGGAAAGAGTACAAATAGAATTGCACAATGTATCACCGACTGCCACACCGGTAAGAAAAATGAACATACAGCAACTGGAACACAAAAATTCAAAAAATGCACCTATACTTGGTACTAACTGAATGAATGTGGAAGCAGTCATGTTAAGTACACAAAATAGCAAACTAATTCAAGTCTAGGATTTCAGTTCTTGTTAAAACATAAACTTCTGCAAATTAATTCACTTGTCAATGCATCTTTATGAATGAGGAAATGAATGTGTCAGTCAGCTGGTTCAAGTCTAGAAGGAGGGAAGGAGTCAGAGAAACTCAGAGTTTATAGAAGAAAACCTGCCAGTGAGCAGGTTAGGTTTACAGAGACTGTCACCCCAGAAACCGACTAAGAGTTGAAGTTAACACTCTTTCTGGAACAGAAAACCCCAGTTTCACTCATTACAACTCAGAGCTGTTAGCTAACCCTGCTTCCTAGAACAGGACAGTACAGACACTAGATAATGCAGAAGATGGACTATAAGACAATCTATGGGTGCACCAACTCTTTGTGTAAGGTACAGATAGAAGAGAAACTACCAAACAAATCTCTTTGAGACTCAGAAGGAACTGATGCATACAGTTGGCCAAAAATTGAAAGGAAAAAAAAAACCCTAAACAAAAAAACAACACACATCCACAACACAAAAAGGATCAGGCAATTGACAAAGGCAAGCAAACATCAATATCACAGCTTTTGTTAGTGATTTAAACTGTGAGTACATACAAACAAAAAAGTAAAATAGATTCACAATTTCAGAATTCACAATCATTAATTACGACAGTAAATTATTAATATAAACTAAAATGCATACACAAATAAGAAAAAAGACTTCATTTTTAATCAGAAATTATTATTTTTATAATAATTATCAAGTTCAACACTGGAGATTATAGCAGGCTTTACTTACCCTGGTTTTCCTTAGCTTTTGCTTTATTGTGACGGTTGATCTCGGCATATGTTGGAATGTCTTCTATAATAAGAAAGAAGATTTGAGAATATATTTCTATCAGTGGGTCACTGGCTTACTAAGAATTTTGATTCCCTTGTAGTTGGAGCACACCCTCTGGCCCCCTTTCTTAGAAAGGGGAACCACCAACAGTGAGTGTCCCAGTTCAGAGGCAATGCCCCTGATGTCCATGCAATGTTGCAAAGGAATGTCAACGAAGACAGCCCTACAACATCCAGATCCTCAAGGAACTCAAGGTGAATCTCATCCATCTCAGGGGACCTGCCACCAAGGACCTGTTTAACTACTGACTCCGCCTCCAGTGATGGGTGAGTAATCCCCCTCGCCCCAGACTCAGCACATGATGATTTAATCTTTTTTTTTTCTTTTTTCTTTTGGGCCTTTAAATAAAGAGAATTGGGAGTACATGTTTTGTTTGGGATTTTCCCCAGTTTACACAAATGTGTACATATGGGGTCAAAAGTATACATACACTCTTACAAATAATTCGGTAAGAGGTCCTACAGCAAGTTGCACCTTGATCAAGTGCTTTGGGTCACAATAAGCACGCTTCTGGATTAATTTCTGAGATCAAGCTTTTGGGAAAGCCATTCCAGAAGTTTACTTTTAGCCTGCTTTATCGATTAAAAAAATAACTTTGATCTGTGGTTGTTATCATTGTCCTGTTGAAACACTCAGTTGTGCCCAAGTTTAAACCCTCTAGCTACTGAGTAAGGGTGAAGTTTAAGAATTTAGAGGTAGTCCTCCTTTCATTATTCTAACCACTTCCAGACCTTGGCAAGGTGGTGAGAAATTTGAATAACTTGTACTTACATACAGTTGTTTAGGACTGTCCCATTGGAAAGTTCATTCCAGAAGCTCAAAGTTCTGACATTAGCCCAATTGAAAATATGTTGACTACACTTAACTGTGTCAAAAGAAATTAATAAAAGCTGAGAACTACCATGATACTCATGCCCTTGATGAGTGTATGTAAACTTTTGACCACAGCTATATGTGTATGTGTATATATACATGTATGTATGTTTATATGTATGTGATTAAATGTGAATGCACTTCTATACATGTACGTGTACGTGTGTCAGTGTACGTGACAAATAAATTCGAATTTGAATTTGAATATAACTTATAGATTTTTATATAGACTTATATATTTATTACCGAGACTGCTTTCTAATCTGACTTCGGAGTAAAGTTCCTCATTAGATGCTGCAGGACTTGATTTTTCTGTGAATGGAGAGAAGATCATTTAAAGCACTGATCTGCAGTGTTATGATGACCAATTATAATGTACTTGAAAGGAAGACAATTGATATCTCTACTAAGGAAAAGAAAGAAGGAGTATGATAGCATCAACTGATTTACAAATCTTGATGTAAACTGTGACTACAGACATAAAAATGCATAAAAAGATTTATATTTTCAAGAAAAGATAAGCATATTGAAAAATATTCAGTGGGACTGATGACAGATGTTGCCAGTTATTTCCTTTCTTTACTTTTTTGGGTGGTGTGTGACCTCAACATAAATCAGACTCATATTAAAAAAAAAAAAAAAGTCAGATGTTTTTCATCCAAAATGTGATACAGAGCTGTTGAATTAATAGACAGATTCAGAGGTGGACTAAAACTATTTTTAAGACACTGAAAAGAAAATCAGCTTTTTGTCACTGACACCGCAGCTAATACATGCTTATTGATTTTATATATAAGATAAAACAATGTAACAAAAGATTTCTTTGTTGTAAAAATAATTCTCAGCAATAAATATTATACCATTGTGAATCCTGTTTATTTCTCCTTTAATCGTGTCACATTTGTAAGGAAAATGTATTTGTGAGTTGAGCAGCACCAGAGCTGGGGTGGCTGTAGCTCAGGTGGTGGAGCGGTCACCTACTCACCGGAAGGTTGGTGGTTTGATCCCAGGCTCCTTTAGTCTACATGCCAAATATCCTTGGGCAAGATATTAACCCCATTTTGCCCTCTGATGCATCCATCGGAGTGTGAATGCGAGTGAATGTTTGATAGAAACACTAAAAACCTTAGATAATGCGCTTGTATGATTGGGTTAGAATGCAGCTTAGAATGCACGAGTTGTATAAAGTGCTTTGAGTGCTCAGTGACAGTAGAAAAGTGCTATATAAGAACCAGTCCATTTACCATTTAGTTGAGTATGTGGCCTGAGTCCATGAAAAAAATCCATGCCAAATGTTCTCTGCCAGTGTAATGGTAAATGGACTGACTCTTATATAGCGCTTTTCTACTCTCCAGGAGTAAGCACTCTTTACAACATGCCACATCACCCAATCACACCCATTCTCACAAGCACTTTCTCTAAATTCAGTGCTTCCTACATTCATTCACACATTCATACTCCGATGAATGCATCGGAGAGCAAAGGATAGGTACTAGTTGCACATTCTAATCTTAATATCTCTCTTCATTGAAATGACCGCCAATGATGAAAAGACTTGTTTTTCCATTGAGGGAGAGGTTGCTCCCAAACCGTCATACTAGCTCTACCCTGTCAGTCCAGCATATAGCATAGTGCTCTTAGTGTCTTCTCCACACTTTGACTCTATAATCCATAAGTAGAATCTTGACTCATTGCTGAACACAACTTTCCTCCATATGTTCAGGTTCTAGTGCACAAGTTGCTGACACCAGTATAAGTGGGCCTGATTGTGAAGAACAATTATGGCAGGGCCTCCTGGCAGCTCCATGAGACTGGAGATTTGGTCTGTGAAATTTATTTTGGGTACAATGAGCTATCAGCTATATCATTCTGCAAACCTTAACTGCAAATCTGTAGAAGATGTTTCCTGAGTGCTGACAGGGTGAGGAAACAGTCTTCTTGTGGTGTGATCTTTTTGGGAAGACATCCTCCATTACAAGGATCTTCCTCTTCAATTTGGAGATGGTACCAGGGCCAAATCTGAATAACACTGGAACATTTTGTGGAACTCCAGCTTGAAGTTGACCTATTGCATGGGCAATATCAGTCAAATGTGACATGCTTGGTGCAGATACCAACTGACAGCTGTAGCAGTCTATCCTCACAGGCGCTACTAATCAGGCCCCACTCAGTCACCGGACTGCCAGCCCCTGTAGTAGTTTTTCATGGGCACAACCAGCATACTCAGCTTTATTGCTCAAATGCAATTTCCTTACAAATGTGGTACCATTTAAGGGACCATTTAACAGACTTAATTGCCAAGAAGCCTTTTACAACAAAAAAT
>NW_005187855.1:0-7695 GCF_000239375.1 Pundamilia nyererei
AGTACGAGTGATCCGTTAGCACAGAACCACCCAGCACTATCAGCACGGTCAAAAGTGACCACACGATACTGCTAAGGGCATTAGTGGACACAACCATGCCCACATTTGCTACGGATGAACAGTGGACCGTTGTTCGGCGGCGCGGGGACCAGAGAGGAGATCGCGGCTGGACGGCCAGGGCGGGCAGACGCAGATCGCCCCGACAACATTTCTCCATCTCGGGACAGCCGGAGGACTTATGCATCGGTCGTGAGAGGTGAGCACCGCTACGGTGAACCAGATCTCTTTGACGCACCTCAGCGGAGCCGAATGAGAGAACAACCGGCGACAGACCGCTACGCAGCCCGACAGGCAAGTTGGACCGGACGGGACCGCCGATTTAACCAGATAACAGCTCATGCCTATTGGGACCAGAGAGGAGATCGCGGCTGGACAGCTGGGACGAGCGGACGCAGATCGCCCCGACGGAACATTTCTCCACCTCGGGACAGCCGAAGGACTTATGCATCGATCGGGAGAGGTGAGCACCGCTACGGTGAACCGGATCTCTTTCACGCACCACAGCGGAGCCGGAGAAGAGAGCAACCGGCAACAGACCACCACGCAGCCCGACAGAGTAATCGGACCGGACGGATTTGAACGGAGAACAACTCAGAACAATCGGTACGTAAAACCCACCCGAACTGAACGAGCTGGACCCCCTGCTAACAAAATATTATCAGATGACCCTGATTTTTCTGCGAAGGTTCGCATTATGCACAGACTAATTAAAGCGGTGCATCATCTGAAAAATGTGGCAAGTGACAATTATCCTCCTTCTCTGAATAAAGTAGCCCACAATCTAATGACTGTGATTAAACCAGCCATCACCAACAAAATGACACAGACTAAGATTGAGGGAAACGCGAGGAACTGGGCTCATACAGCCATTTTGATCCTTCGAGATCACTATACTGAGAGTATAGAGAAGGAAATAAAAACTCTTTCTGAGTTCCCTATACAGGACTGGGGGGGGCCATTCGAGATCGCAACTTCCTGGGCCAAGAGGAACCTGGGCCGTCGCCTGCAACCCGAATCCCTGGAGCAGGCTCGAGCAGAGATTATGGTAAAGATGGCTGAGCTCAGGGCAGCCACTAGAACGGTGGAGATGACTACTGCCAGCGAACCCGTGAGACAGCCACAGGAGGACGAGAGAATGAGACAACTGGACATTATTGAACCCCTTGCTGAGGTAACACAACAAACTGTTTCACACACACACAACACACTCAACCTCAGACCGGGACCGACCGCAGGATAACCGTTTCTGCTCAGGTCCATGAGCCACCTGCAAAGATCATCACATCCAAAACAACGACTGCAACAATGACAGACCACGTCATTGGAGATTGGTCACCCTTTTCTGAGAGGGAGCAGGAAAAAGAGAGCGAACCAATACTCACCGCTCCTCCGGAAACTCCACAAGCGCCAGAACCCACTCCGGCGGCACCGAGGGACCAGAGAGTGAAGAGAATCCTCGTCGCACTCCAAGATACTCCAATCCAGGAGATATCACCTTCTCCCTCCATCCAACCACCACAACCTGTGGAGGAGATGAACACTGAGGTGCTGGACCTCACACAGGGGGAATCCACCCCCCAAAAGACAAAGCAGGATATCACAGCTACAGTGGCCAAACCACAACCAGCGACTCACCTGGGCCCACCTCGCAGCAGCTTGGACAGACTAAACTCCTGTGTACAGACTCGACTCCAAATAAGAGCAGCGGAGGAATCGTCTTCATCGTCTTCTCCTCCTTCACCAGCCTCATCAGAACAGCAGGTGCGGACCCCAACGAGACATCCTAACACCCGCAAGAAACTGAAAGACTGGCATCTACATATCAAGGAGCCTTGGATCATCGTCGGCGATTCCAATGTCAGCAGACTTCCTCCTTTTGCAGCTGACAGCCTACAGATTGACAGCTTCCCGGGAGCCAAATGGTGGCATGCGGAGAATCTGCTGGAGAGAGCAACCGCTGACAAAGTGGTGACGACATTGGTCCTATCCTTTGGGATTAACAATAGGTCCCAAAGGGACAAGAATGTCCCAGTAATGGAGCTTAAAAGGGCACTGAGAGCAGCTCGTGAAAAGTTCCCTGAAGCTGACATTTATGTGCCTGAAATTAACTTTTCTTCTACCCTTCCTCAGGTGGAACAGGACACATTACGGCACCTGAACGCTTTCATTACAGGTTTAACCCCTTAGCAGTCCAATTAGTCCCCTAAACCATCCAATGTACCGTGGGCGGTACGTCCGACTGCTAACAGGTTAAAGAACCACATCCCAGCCCTAGGAAACCTTAAAAACCAAAGAAATGCAAAACAAAGAGAAGAAAAGACAAGAATGTCAAGAAAAAAACACAAGTACAAAGACAAGAAAGTCACGTAGAAAGAAAGCCAGAAAATAAGAGAAAAACAAAGAATAACGTACACCAAATAACGGAAAGGATTTAAAGGAAGTGGGTGCCATAAACACAAATAGAGTGAACAACGGACGGGATGTCAAAAAAGACAGGGGGTGCCATTAAGAAACAAATATAAACAAAGTGTTGAAAGAAAACAAAGTGAAAAACAAGTGTAAACAAAGAGAACAACAGTGAGACAAAGATATGAAAGAAAACAAATAGAGACAAAGAAGTGTACGACAAAGAGAAAACAAGTCAAGGAAAAAGAAAGAGAGAACCCAAGAAGGGAAACAAATAGAGAAAAAGAAACACAGAAAGCAAAGTGAAAGGACAAGTAAGTCACGTAAGAAGAAAAAGAAAGAACCCAAGAAGTGGGAGGAGCAAAGCAACAGTATAAAAGCCAAGACGGCACACAACACAGACACACTGAGCTCAGCCTGAAGAAGGCGAAGAAACGCCGAAACGTCGCGAAGAGCTCAGTAGATGCGCATAAACCCAAGATGGGCAATTTTTTGAACTGGGGCAGGGGTACCACCATCCTGTCCCACGGTGGAGAGTGCATCTCAGGGAACCGGCGATTGCTGGTTCCCTGATCTTTTTTCAACACCCTAACCCTCCCCCTGCCTGTGGAGGGAAAGTATGCTGCAGGACTTTCAATTCCTCTCATGGCTGCATAAAAGCTTTTTATGACTGTTGTGACAAAAACTTACGTTGAATCTAGCTTAGCCTTGGTGAGATTCTGCTTTCAAGAGACATTTTAGATTCAAGCTCCTCAGTTGTCATGTCTCACATAGGAATGCATGTCATATATCATGCATCTTTAAAAACAAATATATTTCTGACCAATTAATCTGTTGATCTTACTAAATGTCTCTTTTATTATTTTAAATGAGGGGTTGATAATTTTATGTTGTCAGAAAGAATTTCATAAAGTTCTGATGGGAACTGCTGAACGTGTGTGTGTGTGTGAGAGAGAGAGAGAGAGAGAGAGAGAGAGAGTGTGTGAGAGTGTGCTGACACACTACCTGACCTCTCAAGTTTCAGCCAGAGACGTAGAGTAAGGCGAGGCCAGAAGACCTGAGACGGAGAGAGACATACGGACAGGCAGCATGGTGCTGTGACTGATGTTTACTGGATTTATTGTGGAAGAAACAGCAGAAGCAGGTGAGTCTGAACTTTATGCTTTTGGACGTGAAGTGAAACCTAAGATTTTATAGACTCAAGACATTGGTTTGTTGTTGACCTTTTCATTTGTTTATGGAGCAGTTTTTTGTGATAATTAAAGACATGTTTTCATCTGTTAGTCTGAAAACTTTAAAATTTACAAAAAATGTCTAAAATTACAATTTTCACCAAAGATTCAAAGTGCTTTGGATTCTGATTTAAATGTAAGAGCAGGATTTCATGCTTTAGTTTTCACTTTGAAACAACCGATCCTCGTTATTGTCCTGCTTCTCAGTACACTGTGTGTGTGTGTGTGTGTGTGTGTGTGTGTGTGTGTGTTACACCTGTTGCGTTGCTGTTAACCTGATACCCTCTGTCATCATATCTGCACATCATCAGACACTTTTTAGCTTAAATGAAAAAAATATCAAAGTAAATCAAAAGTAGACTCACTTTAACCAAACTGCTCTTCTTTTAGGCAAAGATTCAATTCAATTCAATTTAATTTTATTTATATAGCGCCAAATCACAACATAAGTTGCCTCAAGGCGCTTTAAAAACCAAAAACACAGAATCATTTAATCTTTCCAGGCAGGTTTGGACTTTTGAATTTCCCCTATAGTGAACAGTCTCTCTACTTGAAACTTGTGTGAAAGCCTCACAGGAATGTTCAGTTGAGTGGCCTGTGCTTGCAGGTTTGGCATGTTTGCTAACTGAGTGTCTGTAAGCTCGAGTTATGAGGATGAACTCTGATTGTTTCACTTCATGCTTTTGCTGCTAGAAATATAAAAAGGCAAAATAAATTTGTCTTGCTGCCATGGTTTTATGACGTGTCAAGAAACATGCTTCAGGGAATGATAGCGTAAGATGGTAATAGCTGACAGTTTAAACAAGCAGGAGTATCTGAAGTGGCTGACGCAGAGACAGTGGAGTCAGATTTTTTATTTTTTTTGGCCTTCTTATTTACTGCCCAATGTGTAAGTCGGAGAAACCAGAGTGCTCCTTCTTTAACATCTTTCTGGCAGATGATGACGTTGATCTCGTGTATGCAGCACACTGCAGCAGCACCTTGTGGTTAGCATTACTATGCTACATTATCCACCCTAAAATGCGACTCAGGCTTTAATAGTTGTAAAGAGGGTTGGGTTTTATAAGACGAAGCACTGACTGGGTTTAGAGTTTAAGGTAAGCCAGCAGACATTATTTATAGGCCAGCTGACTGTAGTGAAGAAGCTGATCAGGGATCAGATATTAACAACTGCTGGGACCAACAACTGCTGCTTTCCAATATAGCTCTGTGTGGCTGCAGCAAAGCTGAGCACTAACAGAGGAGGGTCACACCAAAAGGTTAAGAGTCTGCCACAGGAAATGGCATTGAGCTGGTCACATTAGCACTATTAGAGTCAGATCAGGATGCTATGTTTGCTATAAGATGAAGTGGCAGCTTCTGACCAGGAAACATTTCGTTTAAATTGATGATCACATATCCGGTTGCTAAAACGAGCTTTGCTTGAGAACCGACAGGTGCAATAGTTTAATCACGTTTGCTAGCAGCTTCTAGCCTCACAGGCCTGTACTCCATACATAAGTTATGCTGCTGCCCAGGTTGGGTAGGTTAGGTCTGCAGGTATAGGTGTGAATGCGGGAGTGAATGGTTGTCTGTCTCTGTGTGCAACAGACTGGCGACCTGTCCAGGGTGTACCCCGCCTCTCGCCCTATGACAGCTGGGATAGGCTCCAGCGCCCCCCGTTACCCTGAAAAGGATAAGTGGAAGTGAATGGATGGATGGATGGTCTGCTACTGTGACATTATTTAGCAATAAATGCCCCAGGCTTTGTAAATAAGAATGCAACAATTTATTCAAGTGTTCAGGTCCCCAGGAAAACCCATGACATCCTAAAGCAGAGGCTGTCAGAGTCCAGAGCATTCTCATTCCCAACACATAACCCTGTCAGATGTGTTTTCCAAAGCTCTTCATAATCAATATGTCAAAGACATTTACATGTACAGATTCATTCCATCTGGCTCTCCTCTGTGTGTTTAGTCCTTTGTCTTTCCTGTTGTTGGCTCATCTGCTTACCTCCCTTATGTTTCCCAGGTTCCAGGTTTCGCGCTTCAGGTTTTTGTATTGTAGTTGTGCAGTGTTCTGTTAAAGCCTTCTCCGTCTCTGTCTCCATCTGCATTTGGGACCACAATCTCTCATCTCCGTTTGCCTCAGCAGATGTGACAGTAGCACTTTCAGCTTTGTTCATCATGTTTCATGTCTTGATCTTGCGTTGAATGACTTTGACAAGGTGCTGTTAGTTTTTGGTTCTTTGTTGTATTCATTTAGAAGTACTAGAATGTCTTTTTCTCCTCCAGCGGGTTGTCAGTTATTATTTTTTTATTTATTAACCTTTATTTAACCAGGAAGATCCCATTGAGATTAAAAACCTCATTTTCAAGGGAGACCTGGCCAAGATAGGCAGCAGCAGATGTCTCACAGTTACAGAAATTACTCAAACACAGGCAGCAACAACACACATGCAACAATAAGTGAAAGAATACAAATAAAATTCAATAAAATTCAAACAAAAATAAAAAAGTCAGTTAAAATGACAATCAATCTAATTGAAACAGTTACATGTTATGGACTTGGCCTCAAGGATTCGTAAGTAACTATTAACAGTAGTTTCGTAACAAACAATGTTGCATGACTCACTTCAGCTTTTTGTTACCTTTTTTGTTGATCAAGTAAAGGGTGCAAGGATCTCCTCAGTAACTGTGGGAGGAGTAACATCACAACAGACACACATTATGCCCCTATCATGGACTAAACCAATCAGAGATAGTCAGGGGCGGGACCTCTCTGATTGGCCATGGTCCAGTTGAAAGTGCATGTGGAAGAGGGAGGTAAGTAGCTTGAATAAAGCGATACCGATTCATTAAATCCTGAATTGAATTTTAAATATAACTGTGTTTTGCCAGAAACGCCAGATTCTCAGATTAAAGCTCAAAAAACTATTTCAACATCCAACAAACAGCAAATGAGAGCAGGTACACGGATTCCACACAAAGGCGTAAATACAGAGCGGATCCGACACATAAGAATCAGCTTTGTCTTTCTCGGCTTTCTCACCCGACGGCCCGCAGACAGACACGCTGTCGGAGCTTAGCGATTCTGATGCGTCGGGTCTGCTCTGTATTTACGTCTTTTTGCGCTGATTCTGAGCTGCAGGTTTTGTCTCTCCAACCAAAATTCACCGAGCCAGCAGCAAAAGAAGCAGCAAACTACGCTTCATATTTGATAAATGTCGTCATGAATTCCCTCTGACTTTTGCTGTTTTGCTTCCACCACGATAAAAATCACACTTCATGCACAGCTCTCTCTCTCTCTCTCTCTCTCTCTCTCTCTCTCCCTGTACTTCAAAAACAGTTTCCCGTCTCAAATCTCTGTTTTTTGCATTATTCATTCGCTTATTACCCATCAGTGTACCGTTGTTTACAGCGCTGTCGGCCGCTGTCTTTTTCTTTTTCCTTTTTTCACTTAAATGACCTCGGACAAGAAAGCCTAATTTCTGCTGTTCAGTACTGAAGAAATTAAAACTTTTTAAATGTTTTTTTGTGTTTTATTCTCAGTTACTTTGACACAAAGGCATCTGCACTGATGTTCACAATTCTGATGAAGTCTCACATGTATCAGTACTGATAAATGATCAGAATTATAATATTTCTGACTGTCTGAGGCTAAATTGAATCGAATCAGGATGTTGAGAAGCGGAATCGAATGGATTATAGAAATCAGTGATGATACCCAGCCCTAGTGAGCAGCCTAAGCCTGACAGAAGTAGATGTAGCTGTGGGTAACAAGAAAAGATGAAAAGAACTACAGGGAGTGCAGAATTATTAGGCAAGTTGTATTTTTGAGGAATAATTTTATTATTGAACAACAAACATGTTCTCAATGAACCCAAAAAACTCATTAATATCAAAGCTGAATGTTTTTGGAAGTCGTTTTTAGTTTGTTTTTAGTTTTAGCTATTTTAGGGGGATATCTGTGTGTGCAGGTGACTATTACTGTGCATAATTATTAGGCAACTTAACAA
>NW_005187855.1:9354-17734 GCF_000239375.1 Pundamilia nyererei
CTATACAGCTTGGAGTAAGACAACATGCATGAAGAGGATGATGTGGACAAAATACTCATTTGCCTAATAATTCTGCACTCCCTGTATTGATAACTTTTTTGTTACGTTAAGGCCTGATCTGTCTGAAATTCATAGCCAGTGCTCTGACACAGTGCCATCAATCTGTGAATGCTGAAAAAGCACAGTGTATCCAGAAAACACATTATATGCTGCAATAAATACACTGCCCAAGTGTCCCTCTACCACTGCCTTTCAGCAGCGGACAGCAGCAAACAGGTCGTCAGAGGAGGCCGAGATGATGATTAAGTTTGACATTTTCTACAATATTGACAAAGCACTTTAAGCACAAGACTGTTAGTTAATCATTCAGAAGTGAATGTTGTCTGTATGGACTGCAATTTCCCCCCCAAAAAACTGCACATGTAAAACTGCGGTGTTAAGTGATGCGGTTGAAAAATTGGAGTGCGCCTAACTTTTGTGCCGGTGCGCCTATTTTTTTAAAGTTAGGCGCACCGGTGCCCCCATGGCAAAAAGTTAGTCTAGAGCCCTGGGGAGCCCCGTCACAAACCTGTCCATTATGCTAGCAGTGTCCAAGCGTTTATTTATTTATTTTCCTTTTCATACAGTGCCCCTCCTGCAATGGCTCTGCGCCCCCTGTAGGGGGTTGGCCCCACACTTTGGGAAGCTCTACTTTAAGGGTTAACAGAATTCACCGAAAACAGGATTCCAAAATCCTGCAGCTTAACCTGCAAACTGCCCCACATGGTGCCACAAGCACGACCTTAAGATGACAACTAAAAAGTTATTTGTTGTCATTTTCAACAGATAATCACTGAATACATTCAGGCCCACTAATCATGGCGTCTTCTTCACAAGCTGAATACATAAAAGACAACTGAGTGTTTCTGAGTGAATGACACAGACTAAACCACAACGAAAATGGGGCTAACGTTACACTAACCAGGAGATGGCAGCCTTTTAATGGGCAAAGTCTTAAAACCATCAGTGTGATAGAGTGGGAAAATTGGCTAACCTCATATCAAATGTATCAGTTAAAGCCACCAATGGTAACATTAAGTGATACAATCTTAGTTTCAGAAACGTCTTCTAGAGTTAAACTTATTTTGTTTAGTGTGAATCCTGATCAAGGTCTCTCTTATCTGTCGCCTAGGATCAGGAGACGCTGGTCTTAGAAGCAAAAAATATCAAGAAATAATAAAACTGAAATAAACACATTTTTTCAGACATCTATTAAATAACACGTTGTTTTAAATTGTGTTAAATTGCAGGGACACCTTGTGTACCAGCATTATTAAAAATTGCATGCCAGGTTAACTAATGAATGACACAACACTTTACAGTTAAATAGATACATGGATAAAATTAAGGAAAACAACATTTCATGGTTTCTCATCTGTCAGTGGCTTTGCTCGGTAAATATCATGAGGTAATTTTCATGTAATAAACGTATTTTTGCACATTTCTTCTAACATATCTTTGAGATTTTCTTCAGTTTCCTAATCTCACAGAGCCTGATTTTCAGAGGTTGTGTGCGGAGGCGAGGAAGGGATGACCCACACGCAGGACTCTTGGTGCAGAATGAGGTTTATTGAACATGGAGACAAAAGATGATAGGACGGCTGGCTGAACTTAACGGACGGGTAGACTAACTGGCTGGATGACTGAACTGAACACGCGACAGGAACAACATCAATGACATGACCGTGAACGAGTAGAAACAGAGGGCTTAAATACACAGACTGATGAGGATGATAATGAGAGACCGGTGAGTACACAGCTGAACATAATCTGGCTAATGACACAAGACGAGCTGACACAGGAAAAGTGAGCACATGGAAGTGGAAAAATAAACTGAACATGAACAAAACTGAAAACACTGGGTCACCGACCCAGGAACCCTGACACTGATATGTTCACACTGAATAGTTTAGTGCAGGACACAGCAGGTTGTATTTAGAGGCAGGAAATGAGGATACATACAATCCTCCATAAGTGGAACAAAACTGATAAGAAACTCTGTTAATCCCAACTCTTAAAATCGTCCTGCTTTGTCTTCCAGAGCCTGAGCTCCGGGAGAAAATACACAGGCATCCTGTTTTGTTTTCCGTATTTGAGTATTTTGCCATTCATTTTTACCTGCCTCTTTGTTGTGTTCATTTATAACCTGTGTAACAGTTGGTGAAATGTTAGTATTTGACCACTTTTTGACCAGCTCTTGTAATGATAATGTAATTAACGCATTTTATTTTGTATGTTTTATTTTTATGTTGAGCATAAACATTTTCCTTTTTTTTTTTGCATACCGGATTGGTGTACAGTTAATTTGATACATGGAAAATAACCGGTTAATTTTGTAAGTATAAGGTAAGGGCAGAGGTTACTTCCTGTTTTGGGAAGTAAGGTCAGAGAAGCTGCTCATGGTGACGGTCTAGCCGTGTGAATGTTAAAGAAGAAATAAGTCCTAAGTTCCAATTACACCGGTTTGTCTACTTGCAGGCCAAAGTGGTATGTTTGTTTATATTTTGTGAATTTTATATTGCAATATGTTTTAATGCTGAAATATAGTTTTCTTGTACATTTGTATTCACCAGTTCTACGGTGTACCTGTGTATGTTAAGAGAAGCACAGTAAACATCAGTAAGGAAGAACTCTCGTGTCTCTCATGTATGTGTACAAGCCGGCATAGTAGAACACTGCACTGCCTCGGAGAAGGCAACGAGATGGTTGGACCGAAGCTACTAGCAAGAGAAGCTACTAGCAAGAGAAGTATCACGTGCTCCAGCAAATGCATTGAACAAGTAAAGAAGCAAGCTAACAAGTGAAAGATAATCAAGCAAGCACAAAAGTCCGTGTCTTGGAAGTAACAAAAGCACTTGTAAATTGCTGTCAAGCCTCAGTTCCATTTGAGATTCAAAGTGACCTTTCATATTAAGGAGTAGCTAAAATTTATCAAGTAAATGTTAAAGTCAAGTGAAAATACTATTAAGACAACATGGCAGATGAAAATGAAGTTGCAATACAGCCCACTGAAGAAGAAAGTGCTGATGATAATTTTCAACATGATGAAAGTAAAGAGCAGAAAAATGGAGAAGAAACTCCACAGTCCTCAGTATTTACTGAAGGCACACAGTCAGAAAGCTTGCGCAGAAGCCAGCGCACATGCACTCTCACTGAAAAGGGACAATCCTTACAAGAGGCCAAGTTAAATGACTTGACAAACAATTTTGAGCGAGTTTACAAGAAGTGGAAATACCAGATAAACTTATTTAAAAGAATGGTGAAGAGTAAAGACATTGAGTTAATACCTGAAGCTGTAAGTGGTATAGACGCGAGTATGGCTGACATCTGTAACATTCATTATGAGATCAGAAAAATACAAGGTCCTGATATTGAAATGCGCAGAAGATGTGGTGTGTGCATGGCTATCAGTGAAACTACCAGAGAACAGGCTCGGTGCCTCTTAGAAGAAGATGGTGATCCAAACCCAGAACCCAGATACTGGGTTCTGGGTTTGTGCTCCCTCTGTTGGTCCCTGGTGTTAGTGTTCCCCTGTCTCGTCAGGTTAATCAGGTCCAGCTGTGTCTCCCACCTGTGTGTGATTTCCCAGTGTCTCTGTGTGTACTTATAGTGTGTGTTTTCCTCTGTTCCTCGTCGCGTCGTCTGTGTTCATACCCGGTGAATTTCCCTGCGTGCTCTCCCTGCTGTTCTCCCTTCATGTTCAGGTTTGCCACTCCTTTGTGTAGTTTCTCCCAGTTTAGTTCGCCCTTAGTTCTGTTTGCCATCTCCACTTTATGTTCAGTATTGTCAATAAATCACCCTTCACGTCTGAAATAGTGCTGCGTTTGAGTCCTCCTTCCACTCTTCACACGGTCGCTGCCCCGAGCCGTGACACCCTGGCCTGATTCAGAGTCCGTGTATGACAGCAGTTCATCAAGCGCTTCTTCAAGTATCACATATAAGTCAAGGTCTATTTCTGGGATGTCAAAGCAATCATCTCTGGTCACACTACAACAAAGACAAGAAGCTGCAGCTGAAGTAGCAGCTACAGAAGAAACCATTAAAATAATGAAAACAGCATGAGTGTGAGGAAGAAATCAGAGAACTTTAAGTTGAGGATGAAAGGAAAAGAGCTCAATTTCTAACTGAGAGCACCTCAATAAAGACACGGTTAGATCAAAAGAGAAAGGAAGTGGAACTATTGAAAGAATTGCAAAAGCGTAATGCAGCACAAGCAAGACTGAAGGTGTATGCTGAAAGTGTGAACAGTGAGGATGAAGACAAATCTCCTGTTCATTTCCAAGTAAAACAAGATAGTTCCTTCCCGCAACCAAGCTTTCCAAATGTGAACTCGAAACCATTCATCTCCTCTCAAGTTAGAGCTCCGCAACAAACTGCACCTCTCCAAGCCTCTGTTCCTCAAACAGCAATTTGTGGTGCAAATGAAACGCCCTCCACTGATCTTGTAAGGATGCTCGCTGAAGCTATCACTGCAAACAGAATCCAAATCCCAGAGCCTCCAGTCTTCACAGGTGATCCGCTGCAGTATAATGACTGGAAGTTGTCTTTTCAAACATTTGTTGACTGTAAGAATCTGCCAATTCAAGAAAAGCTTTTCTTCCTGAGAAAGTATGTAGGAGGTCCAGTGAAGAAGGCTATTGAAGGACATTTTCTGGTTGGAACAGACACCGCTTATCATGCTGCCTGGGAGATACTCAACGACAGGTTTGGATATCCCTTTGTGATAGGCAAATCATGTCATGACAAGATTCAGTCATGGCCAAAAATTAACAACAAAGACACTAAAGATCTACGTGAGTTTGCAGATTTTCTAAGCAGTGTTGAGTCAGCCATACCTTATGTTCAAGGTTTATAAGTTTTGCATGACTACGTGGAAAATCAGAGGATAGCTGCAAAGCTGCCTGATTGGCTAAGTGCACAATGGAACAGAACGGTGACAGAGTTTCAAGATGAACACAGAATGTTCCCAGATTTTAGTGATTTTGTCAAATTTCTGAATAAAGAAGCAAGAATTGCATGTAATCCTATCATTTCTCTGCCTGCAATAAAGCCAACTGAACAAGACAAGTATGCATTCAAAGACAAGCCCAAAAGAAACTACATGCTGAATGCTAAGGCACTTTGTCCGTTCACTAGGGCTTGTACTAATGTCACATGTCTCTTTTGTAAGAAACCTGGTCACACACTTCAGAAATGTCGCAAGATATTGGACAAGTCAGTTGAAGAGAGAGTAAAGTTTGTGCAGTCTGAAAACTGTGCTTTGGTTGCCTCCAGACTGGTCATAACTCTAAGAACTGCACTTCCAGAAGTGTGTGTGACAAATGCCAAAAGCCTCACCCAACCTGTCTACATCAAGACAGAGAGAAAAGAGACAAGGAACAAAGAAAGAATAGCCAACAACAATCAAAGACTAACCAGGAAACAGAGGTTTCTGAAGTACAAGAGCAAGTATCTAACCAAGTTACATCCAACAGAGTTGTGCAACAAAAGTCAAAAGGTTGTACTTCCTCAGTTATCCCAGTTTATGTATCCACTGTGGATGAACCAGAGAATGAAAGGTTAGTGTATGCTTTGCTCGATACTCAAAGTGACACCACTTTCATCTTGAAAGACACAGCTCAGTCGCTCAACGCCATGTTAGAGCCAGTTAAACTCAAGATTTCCACTATAACGTCCAAAACAAAAGTTGTTTCAAGCAGCAAGTTAAAGGACTTACAAGTAAGAGGCATTTACTCTGAAACGAGAATCAAACTACCAGCAAGCTATACCAGAGACTACATTCCTGCTAACAGATCACATATTCCCACAAACAAAACAGCAGAGAACTGGTCACATTTGAAACATTTATCAAAGGAGATGGCTCCCAAGCTTGATTGTGAAGTTGGACTACTGATCGGATATAACTGTCCTCAAGCATTGCTCCCTCTAGCGGTGGTCAGTGGTGAGCGAGACCAGCCATTTGCACAGAAATCTCTGCTTGGCTGGAGCATCATTGGCTACAGCGACTCTGAAGGTGAAGATGAAATAGGAGTAAGCCATCGTGTTATTGTTAGACAAGTCTTGCCAGCTGTAGGACCAGCTCACAAGCTCAAAACAAAAGTTCACTTTGTAAGCAGAAACAAAGTCAAAGAAATACTTACTCCAGCTGAGATACTTAATGTGCTAGAGATGGACTTTGTTGAAAAAGGTGTAGAAGAAGAGTCAATATCACAAGAAGATCTACTGTTTCTAGCCAAAGTAAAAGAAGGCATAAGACAAAGGCAAGATGACCACTTTGAAATGCCACTACCCTTGAGACAAGACAGACCTGACTTGCCAAACAACAAACTTTGCGCAGAACACAGACTGAAGTGTTTAGAAAGGTGTCTCAGAAAAGACGAGCGCTACTACAAGGACTACGTGACTTTCATGCAAGACATCATAAAGAGAGGTGACGCAGAGAAAGTGCCAGAGGCTGAGCTAAATAATCAACCAGCATGGTACATTCCTCACCATGGCGTTTACCATCCGCAGAAGCCAAATAAGATCCGCATCGTCTTTGATTTCTCTGCAAGGTTCCACAATACATCGCTCAACGAGCATCTCCTGTCAGGACCTGATCTCACAAATACTCTTGTTGGAGTTCTGTGTCGTTTCAGGAAAGGACTTGTAGCTGTCATGTGTGACGTGGAGCGCATGTTTCACCAGTTTCATGTTGCCCCAAAAGATCAAGATTACCTCCGATTCCTATGGTGGGAGGATGGTAACATGGAAAGGTCCACATAAGTGTTTCACATGAGAGTCCACTTGTTTGGTGCAGCATCTTCACCAGGATGCGCAAACTTTGAATTCAAGCATGTCGCTGCGCAAGGTGAAAATAAGTTCAGTGAAGCCACGGTGAAGTTCATGCAACGCAACTGCTACGTGGACGACAGTTTGGTGAGTGTGGATTCAGTGCAAGAAGCTATTCAACTTGTAAAGGAAACTAGAGAACTGTGTGCCACGGGTAAGCTGCACCTGCACAAATTCTTTAGCAACAGCAAGGAAGTGATTGCTGCTATCCCAAAGGAAGAATGTGTAGCAGGAGCAACTGATCTGGATCTGGCACTAGGAGAGCCAAAGATAGAAAGAGCCTTAGAGGTCCAATGGTGTGTAAGCTCAGACACCTTTCAATTCAGAGTGATTGTAAAGAATAACCCCTTCACTAGAAGAGGAGTGCTCTTGACAGTGGCTTCAATATTCGACCCACTTGGATTCGTCGCTCCGTTCATTTTAGTTGGTAAGAAACTCCTCCAAAGAATGTGTCAGGAAAAGCTTGACTGGGACGAGCCACTTCCAGAAGATCTCAAGCCTCAATGGGAATCTTGGCTCAGAGACTTCCAGAACCTGTCCTCCATAAAGATATCACGTTGTTATGTCCCATCAACATCTGACCAAGTGAAGCAGTATGAGTTACACAGCTTTCCTGATGCCAGTGTAACCGGTTATGGTGTGTGCTCATACTTGAGAACAGTGACCAAGTTTGGAGAAGTACAGTGCACTCTTGTGATGGGTAAAGCAAGAGTCGCTCCTACTAAAGTGACAACCATCCCAAGATTGGAGCTTTCTGCGGCTGTAGTAGCTACGAGAGCAGCTGACTTTCTAAAGAGAGAATTGGAGATCCAAAATATTCAGGAGTACTACTGGACTGATTCCGAAGTTGTCCTTGGTTATATTAACAACGACACAAGGCGCTTTCATGTATTTGTTGCTAACAGAATACAGAGAATCAGATCAAGTACAGAACCAAGACAATGGCGATATGTTGCCTCTGAACAAAATCCTGCAGATCACAATTGTCTTCCAAGAAATCAATGGAAACTCGCCAAAGTCGTGGAAGTCACTCCAGGAGCTGACGGCAGAGTCAGAAAAGTTAAGCTTCTCATCGTTGACTCTACTAGAGACAATAAGGGAAAGCACCCAACTAAGACGATTTTAGAGAGACCCATACATAAGACTATACTTTTACTTGAAGCAGAGAAAAGACTCAACATAATGTTTATTGGTTAACCTTCGCTAAGTTCATTGTTGGGTCAAATTCCTTTAGGATCACACATGCTGTTGCGATAGTGTGATGGTGGGAATGTAACAGTTGGTGAAATGTTAGTATTTGACTACTAGGTGGAGCTCTTGTAATGATAATGTAATTAACGCATTTTATTTTGTATGTTTTATTTTTATGTTGAGCATAAACATTTTCCTTTTTTTTTTTTTGCATACCGGATTGATGTACAGTTAATTTGATACATGGAAAATAACCGGTTAATTTTGTAAGTATAAGGTAAGGGCAGAGGTTACTTCCTGTTTTGGGAAGTAAGGTCAG
>NW_005187855.1:18261-21281 GCF_000239375.1 Pundamilia nyererei
ATGTTTGTGTGTGTGTGTGTGCTGGTGTCTGTCAGCTGCTCGACTCTGCAGCTTGGTTCTTGTCCGCAGAGATTTCAGAGAGAAATTGTAGAATCTGAACTTGCTGTCAGTGAACTTGGGAACGTCTCAATCAGAGAAACTCACACAGCAAAATTTGACACTGACAATATTCAGACAAGACAAATTTGTCTGCAACAAATGACACACATGACACACAGAAAGACAAAACATTACTAATAATATAAAAACTTCAAACAGCTGTGGTAAACAGTGAGCGACGGTTCTGCACAAAGCAAACCACGTCACGGAGGTAAGAGTCAAAAACTCTAACGGGAAAGTCAACGTTAGTGTGCAATGTCAGACACAGGCTAGCTCTATACTCATGCATCACACAGTCTTCTAACTCTGTGCAATAGAAAAACAGTGAGTGAGACACTGAAATGATTCCATTCCAACAGAAGGCAGCTCGCTCACATATCAGAGCTCCCATCTGTCTCTCACATGAAGATTGTTCAGGTAGCTCCAAGTCTCAGGACACGACTGCAGTCTTTGTTTCTGTCATGTGGTCACTTTCTGTCCTCCATGTTTTGGATCAGTAGAAAGAGTGAGGTGAGCACCAACAGAAGGTGATCTGAAGACGAGCTCAGTATGGAAACCCTCTGTGTGTGTGTGTGTGTGTGTGTGTGTGTGTGTGTGTGTGTGTGTGTGTATTTGTTATTATTGCTGCAAATTGTGGTAAATTCAGACTGAATGACAGGCCCTACATTAGTCACATGACAGTCACATGACAGTCAGCTGTTTCATGTTGGTGCTCTGTGGTCACACGCTGTGCTGTTTAAAGTCGATATAGTTTAAATATTGCTCACCGATTTACAAAGACTTAAAGACACACACACACCTTAGACTGTTCTTTGGGGAACAGGTTGTTATGATGTTGAAGTTGGTATGATGTTTAAGTTCCCAAATAACTGAATAAATGTTTCTTTAAAATGAAATGTGGAACAGCACCCCCTGCCTGTAGGAGGCGTCTGCAGCTGTAGTCTGTCATTCACTTCCTGCTCAAAGACCAACAGAGCCAAGAGGGAGACAGGAAATACCAAACGTTACTGAGCACGTCCAACAGCATTCTGCAGGCTATGGTTACACACACACACACACACACACACACACACACACACACACAGAGTTATCTGTGTTGTTGTTCCAGCAGGGTGTGATGATGTTGTGTCACACCAATAGAGAAAAGTCCTTCTGCTTTTAATGCATCTGTGGGTGTGTGCCCTCTGATAGTGTTAGTGTGAGCTGATTTATGTATTTTGTTCTCGGAGTCACTCAGACTTTCCTTTCCTTCCTTAAAGGTGTAAAAAAAAATTTTTTTCAGATAAACGGGATTCGATTGTGGACAAAGGAAAGCCTTTAAGAAGCTCAGTCAGCTTGATAAAATCTCCTTTTTCCTGTTCTGCAGCTGAATGTTTTCCAGGGAAGTTTATGAAATATTCTGGATTCACAGGCTGAAGATTTGTGCTGGAAAACTGCTTGTTGTCGATGTGAACACAAAATCAGAATGTCATCTGCATATAAACAGACTTTTTTGATCCGTGTTAGATGTCACGAATCAGGTCCTCATACTGCTGTGAACTCCGGCCTTATGCATTAACAGTGAGGTTTCACTGCCACCATTAGGACCAGAACACGATCAAACCATGTGGGGACTTAAGAACTTCTCTGGATGTCAGGTTTAATGAAGACCTCTTGGTTAGGCAGGCATTCAAATGACATAATCTTTTATTGATGGAAAACCAACATGCCAAAAAAACAGACACACTGGCAGCTAGGAAACCGACTTGAACTCTGGAAAATTACAAAATAGGAGGTACGATAAGCAGGAAACAAGATGATGTGACAATGGACTAAGGCAAACTGAGGGAATAAATACAAGAGCTGATGAGGGCCAAGGAGAGACACCTGGGAATACACACAGCTAAATCTAACAACGGGACAGGAGCTAAAGAATAACAAAGTCTGGACAGACGTCAGATTTAATCTATCATGAATCATGTTTATTACTATTAGTCATAATGGGTTTTTTACTTAAAATGGTCACTGTGAATGTAAAGTGATGTAAAGTGGTCTCTGATGCCATCTTGTGGTGAATCAAAACATTACTGTCTGTCAGTCTGTGTGTGGCGCCGGCTATCACCAGAACAAGAGGCTGAATGACATGTCACTGATGGACACACAAACATTCACACAAACACACAAACACATGCACACATTGACAAACAAAGACATATAAATGCACACACACACACTTTCAGGTAAAATCAGAGGACGCAGCTACAGCAGCTCTCACTGTAAGCCTGGTTTTGTGCCATCATCAGATTTTCTGTGGTTACATTTTACCTATTGTGCTTTCATGTGTTTGTATGTTCATGAATGTGCATGTGTGTGTGTGTGTGTGTGTGTGTTTTGTGTTTCCACAGCAGTGGCACTTTTAATGAGAGTTAATGTTTTGAGCTGAATGTTAACAAAGCTTTAAATGTGTTTGTTCTGATTGATGTTAGTGAAAGTTATTACATTTATTTTAAATCTGTTATTCTTACATGCGATGAAACAACATTTTAACACAGGTGTTACTTAGTGTTTGAGGTAATAATGAATTCTTTGGACTGATTCAAAGTGTGTGTGAGCGTCTCTATTAAGCTTCCTGTAGCCTAATATTTGTTGGAACCAGGAGAGTCACTGAGCTGACAGACGAGCTGGGAGACATGCAGTTTCTCTGCTGAGTCTACTGTAAAATGTAGTCAATCATCAGTGTGATCAATAGTGATGATTATATTCACTGAAAGAAGTTTTTATAACATGCTACATGTCGGAGTCACGGTGGATGAGTTTATATCCAGCTAAAATACAAAACAATGTAGGGGTTCAATGAGAGGTGAAGAGGGTATGAAAGAAAATCATGTAGAAACACTGAAAGGATGTGTGTGTGTGTGTGTGTGTGTGTGTGTGTGTGTGTG
>NW_005187855.1:21301-24619 GCF_000239375.1 Pundamilia nyererei
TGTGTGTGTGTGTGTGTGTGTGTGTGTGTGTGTGTGTGTGTGTGTGTGTGTGTGTGTGTGTGTGTGTTGGAATGAGCCAGGTCATCGTACTCACTGTAATTTTACACCCAAGGGTTAAATTGATGACTCCCAACAGCTGCTGGTGCCATAGTAACGCAAGGGTGGGGTCAACACCAGCAACACTGAAAACATGAAAGCTCAAGTGAAGTATAGTGAGATACTGCATTCTGATTTAATGTTGTAGTTTTGATTTAGCTTTACTTATAACTACCACATGACGGCAGGAAGCTCCGGCCCAAGGTAAAGACTCTAAAATATGAGAGAAAGTGTTGAGCTGTGAACAACATTTAAACGCTCCAGGCAGGAAGGTAGAACGTATTTTTAATAGTCACGTCATTTAAGATTACCAGTGAACTTTCTGATTGATTCTCATAATTATTCACACTTTATTTACAGTCACATTTTTCTTGTGGTTCTTGTTTGACTTAGTTCGCTTTTAGTTTCACCGTGACATCATGGTGCTCCTTTCTAATGAAGGGCTTAAATCCCCTGCATTTTCTTTCCCTACAGGTGACAGGTGAACTAGGGAAGTTCAGGAGATTCTGCATGATGCCAACATGGCACCTCTTTTGCCCCCTATTGGTTCAGAGATTTTTAAACGATTCACACCAGCATCACTGGAGGAAATCCAACGGCGCCATGAAGCTGAAGAAAAGGAATGTCAGATAAGAAAGGAGAACAACATTGAGGTATATAATATACTGACTGATCAGCTAAGGATAAGTAATCAGGACTCTGAAAACATATAATCCATACTCTGGCTGTGCCACAGATTGCAGAGGAAGATCTTCCTAAACCAGCCAGTGACCTGGAGGCCGGAAAACCTCTTCCCCTTATATATGGAGACCCACATCCTGAGTTTCTCAACACCCCACTGGAAGAGTTGGATCCTTTCTACCAGTCGAAGAAGGTGTTTTTGTTTAAAGAAATATATGTTCGAACATAAGAATGTCCATAAGTGTACAACACATTTCTGTAATTGTATTATCATATCTACGGCCATATGTTCTGAGCCCTCAGGTGAAGAGAGGAGCTGAACTGCCAACTGATCACCAATTGGTGGTGAGTTGGATCAGGTAGCAGGGGCAGATGCCAGACACACCTGGCACACCCAAATATATCATGGGGGTGTGCTGGAAATGTTCTACACCTTCATTGATTAGGCTGCTGCAAGGAGATGCAGCTGCAAAGCAGTTGATACCTCTCGTGATCCCTAATCAACATTGTGGACACCAGAGGGGAATAGAGCCACTGGGCCATTGGGCTTGGTTAGCCTGTGGGACTCCACAGGCAGCTGACAGGTACCGACAGGCGAAGGGGAACTCAGGCTATAGATGAAGCAAAATCTCACAAGGGGAAAGAGGTGCTCGAATTAAACTGTTTATAGCAGGGTGGGTTGTTGCTTACTTCAGCTGACTTGGTCATAGAAAGGAATACTTTGAGGGCATCCTGAATCCTATTGGCATAGCTTCTGTAGAGCTAGCAGAGTCTGAGAACAAGGGAAGGAATTGGGCTTAGTTAGCCTATTACTAGAGGTGAGTCACTGACACAGTTAAGCAGTTTCTTGGAGGCCTGGCTCATAGGGTGGATTAGGTTCACCATGAGTTTCTAAAAGCCCTGGATGTTGTAGGGCAGTCACGCTAATGGTAAAAACACAGCCCTTTTCTGCGGTGCCGAGGTGCCACGTTCCCAGCCACCATCGATGAGTCAGAGGCCCCCGGGAGAATTGGTGGGGTGCGGGAGATGTCGTCAGTAAGTCGGGAACTATCGCCTGGATGCTGAAGCTCCTGGTAGCCAGGAGAATGTGATCTGCTTCTTCTGCAAGTGAGTGGTAAACCTTCGCAGCCAGCAGTGCTCTCACTGTCAACGTAAATGAAGACAGAAAACCAAACAGCAGTGACTGAAGTTGGAGGATGAATGCAATTTATTTTTCCACACAAAGAGGGTTCCCGATGGTTAGGAACAAATGTAATCACATGGCAGGATGCTGTTAATGAACCAATTTTCAGTCAGGAGAACAACTGCAATAGAAGGTTAGTCATTAACATACTGCTGCATGGGCTGGGCTGTAGTTACATTGTAAGGTTTTAAAAACTGAGCTTAAAAAATGAATAGTAATGGTAAAATCCGAGAGAGGCTGACAGTGATCACTGACTGTTTCAGATTAAATAAAACAAGATACAAAGAGAACACGCTAAAAACACAACAGCCTTAATAAATGCAGAGTAGTTTGGACCCAGAAGCAGGATTCATCACGTCATCACTTAATGATCGGATATTCCACCTGCTGTGAATGGTTTAATGCAGTACAGTTGTTATTATTATCACTCGTCACATCCTGTTTATGACACTTAAAATAAATAACATTCATAAGAAAATTGTCTGTGTAAACTGTATGTGGTGTTTATTAGGCCGATACTACTGTACTTTAATGTAATTGATAAGGATAGTACTCCAAGAGCCATATATTTTATGAGGTGGTACTCATTGTGAAAAGCTTGAGTAGTAAGGCATTCCTAGTTGACACACCTGCCGCACAATGTGGAGCTCTGGGATGGTTCCTCTGGATTGGCAGACTGGGAAGGTGGTCCCCATCATTATGAAAGAGAACTGGAGGGTGGATGCTCCACCTATACAGCGTCTTGAGTTTTCCTGGAATTGTTTATGTCAGGGTACCAGAGACAAGAGTTCATTTGTTACTAGAACACTGGATTCAGGAGGAGCAGTTTTTGTCATGGTTGAAACAATGGACCCGTTCTTTATCCTCTCGAGGATATTTGAGGTTGTGTGGGACTTTACCCAACCAGTCTACATGTTATCATTTGATACTGATGGTGAGAAACACCATACCACCTGTCTGCCTGTCACCTGTGTCTCACCTGTCTGTCTCTCTGCAGACCTTCATTGTGCTCAGTAAAGGAAACGTGATCTACAGGTTTAATGCTGAACCCGCCTGTTACCTGCTGAGTCCATTCAACCCACTCAGGATCTTAGCCATCAAGGTCCTCATTCATTCATATCCTTTACGATAGTTTGCACCCTACCTGCATAATGTCACAGTATGCCTTTATGACAACAGGATGACATTTTTTTTCTTACAAATAAAACTTTATTCAGTCTGTTCATTATGGTAACGATTCTGACCAACTGTGCGTTTATGACGATGAGTGACCCACCAGCATGGAGCAAGACAGTCGAGTGAGTTCATGCACACACACACACACACACACACACACACACACACACACACACACACAC
>NW_005187855.1:24639-28234 GCF_000239375.1 Pundamilia nyererei
ACACACACACACACACACACACACACACACACTCTCTCTCTCTCTCTCTCTCTCTCTCTCTCTCTCTCTCTCTCTCTCTCTCTCTCTCTCTCTCTAAAGTGACATCACGTTTCAGGTTATTGTGTGGGTTTTTTTTCATGTTTTGTGGCTGTCTGAGACCCTGGAGTATAATCGTGGGTGGGTCTCTGCAGATGTCTCTATGACACCACGTGACATGTTTATCAGTGAGCACAGAGATTCTCAGAAAGCTGAGAGAAAGATCCTGCAACAGCTGGAAAAAGTGCTCTGTGTCATGGTCCTGGGCCATGTTAGCCCAGTATTCTTAGTTTTCTTGTATGTTTATATTTTGTTCCCTATTTAGGCCATGTTTCCTGAGTTGCCCTGTTGTGTTGTTCCCTAAGTGTTTTCCCTTCGTGGCTTTTACCCCCTGTGTGCCCCTCTGTGTATCTGTGAGCCCTCGTCTCTCCTTATGTTTTATTCCATGTGTCCCCTGCCCGTTATGTCTGTGTTTTCCCCGTGCTCTCTCTCCTCCTGTCTGAACCTCTGTACTTCCTCTTTGACTCTGCCCGTCTCCCGTCAGTGTTATGTTCACCCCGCCCTGTCTCGTTATGGTTATCTGTGTCAGCTGTGTTCCCCGTATGTTCCCACTTTCCTCGTTAACCCTCTGTGTATTTCTGTCTGCTTCTCCCTCTGTTCGGCGTCGCGTTCTCCCTCATGCTGTGTGTGATTCCCCCTGTGTTTCCTGGTGAACTTTATGTTAGTTTTTCCCAGTTTAGTTTTCCTATTATCTTTTGTCGGCAACAAAGCTGCATTTTGAGTTTATCCCCTGAGTCTGTGAGTTTGCATTTTGGGTCCTCATCCTGCCTGCCACACAGCGACCATGACACTCTGAGGGAAATGTTTTGGAAAAAACCCTTGGACTACCCACGTTCCCTCTTTTGACTTCTTGTATTCCAGCAGCGATTCTTAGTCTCAGCAGCTTTGGTCATTTGGTTGTTTAGTTCGCCCCAGGCACGTGGTTACAGTACCATGTTGAAGTCACATGACACATAAAAACAATAATCAAACATTAAACTAACTGAATCAAAGTTTCTTTGATTTAAATCATAATTAAGTGTTACAGCTCTCCTTTACTTTCCTCGTTTCACTCTGCAACCTGATTTCTGCTGGAAGAATATATGTAAACTCTCATTTCCCTCCATGAAATGTGATAAGAAAAAAATCCTGATCATATTGTAAAACTTCAGCAGAGGAAATCCTGTTTAATCGTGAAAGTAAGAGCATGCATATATGTGAAGGCAACTCTTAGTTTGCTACAAAGCACAAGGACTGGGTGCTGAAGGTCACTTGGTCAGATGAGTACAGGTTTACCTTGTTCCAGAGTGATGGAGACATGAGAGTAAGAAAACAAGTGGGTGACGTGATGCATCCATCATGTACACAATATCACTAGTACCTGCTATACAAGCCAACCTGATCAGCTGAGTGAGATGGTCAGGTGATGAGAGGTGAAATGTCCTCACAAAACTGTCACTTTCTTTCCAAACTCCACCATGACCTGGATGACCGATACCTACACAGACATATGTAATGGTCAGAAATCCAGTGTTAAGTCCAGTTGGGGATTTTGCTGTGCTGCTATAATACCCTGCTGATATGAGTTTTATGTTTTTTATTTTCTCTGTTTCCTTGTTGAACAGATATGTGTTCACAGGCATCTACACATTTGAAGCATCTATCAAAGTTTTGTCTCGAGGATTCTGCATCGGAGACTTCACCTTCCTCAGAGACCCGTGGAATTGGCTGGACTTCATGGTCATCAGCATGGCGTAATAATCAATCATACATTTGATGTATTAATCAGACAGCATACGGTTCATAAAATAACTGTCTTTGTAAACGGTGCTTTTTTATTAAGATGTAATTTTATTTCATTTTATTTGGCAAAATGAAAAAAAGAAGCCTCAGAAGCAGCTTTAACTGTAAAAGCAAAATATTTTATTTTAGATGGAAGCTATTTATATTCCATCTCCATAGTTAAATTTCAAACAACATTTAGTAATTAAAGGAAGATGATGCAAGTGACGATGATTAGAATGATTACAAAGGTGAAAAAAATTATGAAAATAGTGACGATGATAAGAGATGAAGGTGTTGATGATGTGTCTATTCCAGATATTTGACGGAATTTGTGGATTTGGGAAATGTGTCGGCATTGAGGACATTCCGAGTTCTTCGAGCTCTTAAAACGATTACCGTCATCCCTGGTCAGTGTGTGTGTACATGACTGGATTTTGGATGTTAAGTGCACCTAAAAAACAAAAAACGTGTTTAACCACCAAAAAACCAGCGATTTTCGTCTCCCTGTAGTGATGACTTTGATGTTTGTGATTAGACTTTAACACCCATCCAATCCGCAGGTCTGAAAACAATTGTTGGAGCTCTCATCCAATCAGTGAAGAAGCTTGCTGATGTCATGATTCTGACAGTTTTCTGCCTCAGTGTCTTCGCTCTGATTGGTCTTCAGCTCTTCATGGGAAACCTGAGGCAAAAATGTGTCCTGATGCCACCACCATTTCTTAGCAACCACACGTCAGACAGTAATCTTAACACCAGTTTCTATGGCAATGACACTTACAGCAACAACACGGGAAGCAGTAACTTTGACTTCTACGAGTACATCAACAACCCAGGTAGGAATACTTTAAGGGTTAGGATTAAGCTTCTCTGAAGAACATAGCTGTAACCCCAGTCTGTCTGTCACAGAGAACCATTACTACTATCCTGGTCATGCTGATGCTCTGCTGTGTGGAAACAGCTCTGATGCTGGGTATGTCAACATAATGATACAAATAATAGTAAATGGCAATAATAGTAATGTTAACATGAGCACAGATGATGACAACAATGTGTCCAGGGTCTGTCCGGATGGTTACGTCTGTATGAAGGCAGGGAGAAACCCAAACTACGGCTACACCAGCTACGACACTTTCGGTTGGGCGTTCCTGGCTCTTTTCAGACTCATGACTCAGGACTTCTGGGAAAATCTGTTCCAGCTGGTCAGTAACTCGCTGGTCCACTATAGGCTGTTTCCACAAACTGTAAAAATGGACACATCCTCCATGTAGAAAAAGCTGCATACTTTCCAATCAATCAGGAGCCATTTGGTCTCTGCGAGAAAGTAAACCGACTACTTAACTGGCTTTTGAGTTCACTAAGCTCTTTCCTAATGAAAACTGATGTTTGGATAGAAGCAGTTCACACCAATTATCTCAAGTCACTTGAAAATCGACACCCTACAATATTAGAGAGCACTCTGCAGCAAAATGCTCTATTAGGATGCTGTTATGGCATTTAAGATAAGATGGGACCTGATTGTTTAAGACCTTGTCTTATCAATATAATGTGTCTGTGTGTGTGTGTGTGTGTGTGTGTGTGTGTTTATTGTAGGTTTATTCATTTGTAAGGAACCCCATTAGCCTCCACAACAGTGGTTTCATGCTTTCCTGGGGCCCAAACCATCGAATACAATCAAATTTAAATGTCTGTCTGTGTGTGTGTGTGTGTGTGTGTGTGTGTGTGTGTGTGTGTGTGT
>NW_005187855.1:28254-53720 GCF_000239375.1 Pundamilia nyererei
CCAAACCATCGAATACAATCAAATTTAAATGTCTGTCTGTGTGTGTGTGTGTGTGTGTGTGTGTGTGTGTGTGTGTGTGTGTGTGTGTGTGTGTCTGTCTGTCTGTCTGTCTGTCTGTCTGTCTGTCTGTCTGTCTGTGTGCGTGTGTGTCAGCCTGTATGTACACAAACCTCTGCATCCAATTCTTGTTTTTTAAAGTGATTCATGATGTGTGACATACAATCCTTCACTGCAGTTCACCGATACCATCAAAAGCCCTAAAATACTATGAGATTCATGCTCATGATGAGTGGATGGAAACTTCTGGCCGATGACTACTCTACTGATGATGATTTAAAATATTACGTAGCTCCATCAGACCTGTCGTGACTGATTTTCACTTCAGTTCTTGTGTAATTTGGCATACTTCAGGCTTTTCACTCTGTTTCCCACAACATTGGTTTGTCCCTTGAGTAAAGAGCTTTGTATGAGTTAATGATTTATAGGTCAGAGTTCAGAGGCTCAATACACACAAGAAAGAAATTTCATTTGAAAATGGTCAGGGACAAGGACTGGATTGAAAATGGATGAAAAAACATCCAATGTAAAAAGAAGAACTTTGAAAAAGCTTGAAAAAACGTGAAAAACTATCGGTCAAGAGAATTTTTTAAATTACAAGACAATCTGGCTCCTTGGAAGAAACATATGGAGAACTGAGGGATGGCATTTGGACATTACATCCATTTTTGAGATACAGTCTGTTTCCTGACTTCCCATGATGCACTGCCATGTTACGTTTCATTCGGTTTCTAACTTTCTCAGAATTTAGGATGAAAAATATTTGTGTGACATTTGAAATATTTGACAGCTTGAAACAGCATAACTGTAGATATAAACATCATAAAGAGAACAAATACACCTGTGTGACGTCAGCACAGAGAAGGGCCATTTACCATTTTACCAAATAAACACAAAATAAATGAGTGCAGAATGAAATGAGAACATAAACAGGGCAACAGTGTCATATATCTTATATATTATGAGACAAACCAAGAGCCAAAGCACATACAGCAGTTCCGCCCACCTGTCCTTCTTTTGTTTCTATGCAGACTTTGCGAGCCGCTGGTAAAACCTACATGATCTTCTTTGTGGTCGTCATCTTCCTCGGGTCATTTTACCTCATTAACCTCATCCTGGCTGTGGTCGCCATGGCGTACGCCGAGCAGAATCAAGCCACCATCGCTGAAGCCAAACAGAAGGAGGAGGAGTACGCTCAGATCCTGGAGGCGCTGAAGAGGAGAGAAGAGGAGGTCTGATCACAGGCATGAAAACTTGCACAGGATCATTTAAACACAGCTGAATCTTTGTTTCATTACAGCAGGCAACCAGGATGGCAGAGCTGTTAGAGGATGCAGACCCAACACTGCAGAAGAAAAATTCATCTACAGATTTAAACAGCCACAAGCTAGAGCACAATGCAATGGAAGGTACATACACCTGTGTCATGTTACCTCTAACACAGAGCCTGTGGGATGTCCTGTCATTATGACCAACCAGGCCAAACTGTTCAGAGGTAGACGTTGAGCACCTTGCGGGAAAAACGAAGCTGGTCGTTTTCATTTGAATGGTCCCTATATAAAGTCTCTTTAAAAGCATTTTGAAGTCTCTGGTAAAATCTCTGTGCTATACTAACAGTGTTCAGTGGCTCTGTGGTGTAGTGGTTAACACCTGGCCTTATACGTGAAAGATCTTTGGCTTGAAAGTGAAAGGAGGCACGAAATCCATCCTCAGTGAGTCCCAAGTTAGCATAAACCCAGATAAACATGAGGGTTCAATCATCGATCTGTCTCAAATCACAGCTGCTGCAGCTGAAAATACCAACCTACAGTGTCCAAATAGCATCATCTCCAATGTTCATAAATGTCTATAGTCATTGTTCAGCTGCTTTCAAATACATTTGGTCTAAAAGGTTTATAGGCACATTAATGAGCTCAAATCAATTGCAGCTTTCATGTATTTCCCACAAACAGCAGAAACATGTTAAACCAAAGGTTGAATTTAACTTTGAGCTACTGCTATGCAGCAGAAGGTGAAATAAACAAAGACTCCAGAGGAGAGATTTAAACCACAGTGGTAATGAGTAATAGCTACAGCAAGAACAAGAGAGATGAAAATTTACCTTCTTCACCTGGAGATAGAAATTCAGTCTAAATTTTTAAACAATCTCGCTTGACTTCTGATCTCTGGCTTGTGACAGTATGCAGGGCAAAAGCATAACACAAACAGAAAGCCTTCACTGTACTTATAACCTCTGTGAAGCTCTTTGTCTTACAATGAACACTGCATAAATCCCATTTAATTGGTCTGTGACATTTGTATGTGATATGTGCACATCTGGACCTTTAGAGAAAATTTCAATAAAGCTCATGCTTCACCAATCAGCTGTGACTTTCAGAATTTGAGGATGACCAGAGGCCGTGTCCTCCATGTTGGTATGTGTTCGCTGACATCTTCCTGAAGTGGAACTGTTGTGGCTGTTGGCGATGGCTCAAGCAGTGGCTCTTCATCATTGTTATGGATCCGTTTGTGGACCTCACCATCACCATCTGCATCGTCCTCAACACTGTCTTCATGGCTATGGAGCATTATCCAATGACAGAGGAGTTTGAGGAGCTGCTGAGTGTTGGGAATCTGGTCAGTGATAGAGTCATACAATGTGATCCTGATTAGATGCATTCAGCTCACATGAATGTTACACTCTGTTAAACACAGTAAAGATCTTAACATATTTGGATGTCTGACCCCTCACCTCTAAACCCCCAGGTCTTCACAGGTATCTTTACAGCTGAAATGGTCCTTAAGCTTCTGGCCATGGACCCGTATTACTACTTCCAGGTCAGACTTTGCGTTTGTTTACTGATGATTCACAACTGTTCCTATAGTAACATTTTTGTACTTTTTGTCATGGCTGTAGGTGGGCTGGAACATCTTTGACAGCATCATTGTCACCATGAGTCTGGTTGAACTGGGATTAGCTAACGTTCAGGGCCTATCAGTGTTACGCTCATTCCGACTGGTCAGTGCATCATCATCATTGTCATTACCATCATCACTTACTCAGAAAGTGAATGAAAAATGATATTAGTGCTAGTCTGTCTTCTCACCCTTATCTCACATGCCTCTTCACCTTTACAGATGCGAGTATTTAAGCTGGCCAAGTCCTGGCCAACCCTGAACATGCTGATAAAGATCATCGGGAACTCGGTGGGGGCTCTTGGGAACCTGACTCTGGTTCTTGCCATCATTGTCTTCATCTTTGCTGTCGTCGGCATGCAACTGTTTGGGAAGAACTATAAAGACTGCGTCTGTCGCATTGCAGAGGACTGTGAGCTTCCTCGCTGGCATATGCATGACTTCTTCCACTCCTTCCTCATCATCTTCAGGGTGCTGTGCGGTGAGTGGATCGAGACCATGTGGGACTGTATGGAGGTGTCGGATCAGACCATGTGTCTGATTGTCTTCATGATGGTCCTGGTTATTGGAAACCTGGTGGTGAGTATCTGACTAGAAAGTGCTTTTTCCCAAATCTGTTTCTTATTGTTTCAGGTTTTGAAAGTCAAAGGTATATGGTGACATTTACAGAAAGGCAAGCAAAGACGATAAACCCAGCGTTTTTGTTTTAACACAAGCCTCATCAACCATTCACAGCAGATTTTTTTTCCATGCTCTTTCTATCTAACATTCACATGCATTGATGCATCAGAAATTAACCTGAGGTTAGTATCTTGCCCAAGGATATTTGTCATGCACATTGGTGCACATTGGTGCACTGGTGGTGAGATGCTAAACAAACCTGGTGTACCCAAACATGAGGGTGCACTAGGAACGTCTGACAGAGGCCCAAATCCAAAAGCTCTTCAACTCCCACCTCTGGCGGAGTTTTTAAGGCATTCTAATGGAGGTTGGTGACATTGAGTTCCATTAGATCATGTTCCACACCTCCACACCATTGCTGTGGTTACTGCAAGGGGCTACGGCTGCAAGGGAAACACAGAAGATCAAGGGAGCTGTCAGACTAAAGGAGGTGTCTTATTGGGCTTGGTTAGCCTGTGGGACTCCAGAGGCAGCTGACAAGTGCTGGCAGGCTAAACGAATTGGGCTCTGACAGTGGCTGATGCAAAAACTTGGGCGTGGGACGAGTTTGGTGAGACCATGGAACAGCACTTTTTGACGGCCTCATGGCAACTCTGATAAACCGTCTGATGACTCACACAACTGGTCCGTGGCTATGCCCCTGGGGTGGACAAGATTTGCCCTAAGTTCCTTAAGACTCTGGATGTTGTGAGGCTCTCTTGGTTGACACGCCTTTGCAATGTTGAGTAGAGTCCTGGGACAGGGCCTCTCATTTCCCTTTGTGAAAAGGGGAAAAGAGGGTGTGCTCCAACTACAGGGGGATCACACTCCTCAACCCCCTGGGACTCACTCTCCAGTATCTATATCGGGATACTGGAGAGTGAGTCTGTTCATTTGTTGAATTTTGGGTTCAGGAGGAACAATGCCATTTTTCTCCTGGTCACCGTCACAGGATACTCAAGGGATGTGGTCAAATGCCTTCTCCAAATCCACAAAAACACATAAATAGGAATTATGAGTTGTACATTAGCTTGCCACAATTGCTTTGAGGCTGTCCAAAAGTGCTGTTCCATGCTCTCACCACACTCAAGTTTTTTGCATCAGACGCTGCCAGAGTCCAACTTCATTTGAGCTGACTTTGCTCCACAGGCTTGCCAAGCCCAGGCCAAGTAGATTTAAATCTGCTTCCAGAGATGATAGCTAAATGCACCCACAAGATGCCAGTAAATCAAAGGATGACGTACTGTAAACAGGCAATGAGAGAAGCTTTGTGACAGAACACTGAGATGTGAGGCGAGAGACTGCTTTCATGTTTTGGTTTAATTGATATTGATTTATAGGTTTTACTGAGCAAGCAGTGCCTGTCTTGCATTCACTGATAAAACTGTTATTTTTTCATTCTGAATGTGTTCCTAAATTAGTTTCTTCTTATTTTAGGCCATGAATCTGTTTCTAAAGCTTTTCCCTTTTGTTGCAGGTCCTGAATCTGTTCCTGGCCTTGTTGCTGAGTTCTTTCAGTGGTGATAATCTAGCAGCTCCAGAAGATGAAGGAGAAAACAATTTACAAATCGCCATGAACCGGATTAACCAGGCTGTGGCCTGGACCAAGTTCTGGATCCTGGAACACATCTGGGCTTTAGTGAGAAATAAGAAACAAGTCAACCAAGACCAGTCCAGTGGTACAAGCCATGTTTCAGATGTTTATTGTTTATTAGTGTTATGTGTAAAGAAAAAAAGCTTTAAATTGGATTTAATGTCCATTTACTTTAGCAGTCAGTTGCGAGGAAGACGACACAATGATGAAGGAGGTATTACCTTTGACCTTTGTGACCTCAGATGAACCAGAGCCCCATGACAAAGCCTCTAGCTTTAACCATGGCATCCTGACCAGTAACTACCATACCATTGCATCCCTGCGGGTCCCAATAGCCGAGGCTGAGTCCTACTTTGACATACGTGAAAATGAAGAGGAAGAGGAAGATGACCTGGATGGAGAAGAGAAGTACTCACAAGTAATCCCTGTTATTGTTCCTTTCTATTCTATGGACCTTTTTTCACAGCAGCATGATGCAGTAGCTAGTATAGGTAAACACAGGTAATTTAGGCTCTGCTCCTGTATTAATGTCATTAGTGTTGGATTAGTTTTAGTAATTATGTATTAGTGTTGTCTTTATCAAAGTTTAACTGCTCTCTTTTTGTTCAGGGCGATATGTCATCAGTCTGCAGTACTGCAGATTTTCGTCCTGAAGTCCCAAAGGAGGAAGATGAAGAAACAAACACGCCTGTGGACTGCTGCAGCAACAGTAGGCATATGCATGTGTTCATAGACACACATTAGCGTTTGTGATTATAAGGTGAAGCGTTCCTTGTGGACCGACTGCAAAGTTAAATGTGTGCTGTGATTTCATTGGCCAATTCAAACACTGCATTTGTTTGTTAATTGATATTTCAGAGTTTTACAGTGGCTGTCCACTCCTGGACATAGACACTTCCCAGGGCCGTGGGAAAGTCTGGTTTAATTTCAGGAGAACTTGTTTCACTATTGTAGAGAACAACTACTTTGAGACATTCATCATATTCATGATCCTGCTGAGCAGCGGTGCTCTGGTAAAACCTTCATTTCTTCTTCTGAGTTTTTTATGTTTTGTTCTGCTTGTAATATTTTTGTTTTTTTAATCCTCATAATTCTGATTGCTGCTCAGTTTTCTCAGTGCTGATTGGTTTGTTTTGATCATGTGACTGAGCAGGTCAGAAATGACTGGTTCGTATTTGTACAGTGATTACTAACCTGTGGAGACAGTGTGGGCAAGCACATGTTGGCTACTAATATGTCTGCTTCAGGTTTTACAGGTGAGATATAACAAATACCCCTACATGAACACACGACAACTCAAAGAAACACCTTTTAATCAGCATTCAGCATCAAGTCAATTAAACTTTTATGAAGCTCAGTTTCAAGCTGCTTTTGTATTATTGAAATTACTGTTCCTGGAACACTACAGGATCAACAATTGACTGGCCCACACGCTTGCCTAACCCAAATGTGATAGAACACAACCGGGACGTTATGTTTCAATCCATCCAACGCCACCAGGTGGCACCTCAGACTGTCCATTAGCATCATCTTATCAGAAAGAGGCTCTGACATTGTCACCCATGCATACAACACAAACTACAGAGTGCCATTTGTTGGTTGCTGCAATAAAATTTCAGTAAAATAGACCAGCCTGCTGCATCCTTTTTTTTAGTTAGATTTTCAGGATGTTGTCTGTAGGTAGGTCTGGGATGGCAGGTTGTAGATGCGTCCTTGATCGAACACTGCTGATTTAAATGGCTAAATGACCTCCTCAGCATGTCGTGAAGTTCTCTAGAGGCCTGGTAATGAACTAATCATGTGATTCAAGTGTGTTGACCCAAGGTGAGATCTAAAACCTGCAGGACACCGGCCCTCGAGGCCTGGAGTTCGACACGCTTGATGTAGGTTGTAATTTTAATTTAATGATGTAATTTTAATTTCTATCAAACATTGTGGCATCCTTTCACTTCTAACACATTACCCAGCTCTTATCGGTACAGATATCCAGTGTGGTTTTTTTCCAACTGAGGACTAATGTGTTTTCACAGTGGTCCTCTAACTTTTATGAGCAGTGTAAAAAAAGGTTCAAACTTTATTTTTTCACTATGTAATATGTGCAACTGGAACTTCTTGTTCAGAAACGGATTATTCTGCACTTCCATTCTCCTTTTCATTTGAGATGATTAGGCTTTAAATAAACTCAGAATTTAAGTGACAGGTTAACCGAGAGGTCAGGTTTGAATGCCTGAGTGAGTGACATGATAAACTCTTAGTGTTTGTAACAAGTGTTCTGATGGTGCCATCACCATCAGTTTGCTGATGTCTGAAACTGAAGAGAAATACCATCTTAATCTTGAAAATACCTTTGCCTGGAATACCTGGAACTACCTTAAAATACCTGCAAGATACAATCCAAAGTGACCTGTCAGCTCTTTGGTGTGATCAGAATGGAGGCCTTTTTTTAAAAATAACTCGCCGTTTAAGACAAAAAGAACCAAGTCCTTTACTGTTGAGCCATTTTTTTGTATTTTAGCAAATGAGTTTGATAAAATTATCAGAGGAATAAACTAAAGCAGTATAAAACTGTTTGTGTCTATCAAGTGTAGAAAGCACTTTAATCTTGTTGAAAATGTCTGTGTTGGTTTATTTTAATAAATATCACTCTACAAGCAGATGCACTACACAGTGAACTCCTTTCCATGTGGTGACTAAAGCTGATTTGAAAACAGGCTTTTGAAGATATCTACATGGAGCAGCGTCGGGTCATAAAGACGATCCTGGAGTATGCGGATCAGGTGTTCACCTACGTGTTCGTGGTGGAGATGGTTCTCAAGTGGGTCGCCTATGGATTCAAGACCTACTTCACCAACGCCTGGTGCTGGCTTGACTTCCTCATTGTAGATGTAAGAACAGAATGGATGATTACCAAAGATGCTGTTGATGTTTATCTTTTGTTTTTCTATGATACAACTGACAGACATTATGAAACATCCCAGATTTCTATAAACAGGAATGTGAACACGGGAGGTTAAAAATTCTACTTCAATTTCACTGAATCAACAACAGTCTGCCTGTTTGACCCACACAGCATTCAGTCACTGTTCCTAGTGTTTTTGCAGCTTAAGTTAAACACACAATGCTTCATGTACTTCACACTTGTCTGCCAGTCCCCGATGTCACTAAAAAAAGGAAAAGAGTTCATCAAGCTAATTTCCGCCACCTGGAACTTTCCTGGCACTGCCCCTTGAGCCTGCGGCACCACCCCTCCACTGAAGTGGAGCTAAAGACCTCTGCCTTACCTCCACATATTTTAAACAAAACGAGGGTTTCTACAGACACAAACATGGATGTCCATGGCTCCCTGGTGTCTCCCCAGACACTTGCATATAGTTTAATAAGGAGAGATCATTAGAAGGATTTGAACATAATTTATTGATGTTCAGAATTCAGTTTGAGGTATTTGGTGGTTCGACTACAATGGCCCATCACAGCAGAACGGAATCCCACTGGTGATAGGGATTAGGGCTGGACCCCTAGGAATCTTGACGCTGGTGGTGGAAATGAAGATGGAGACTTGAATGGAGGCTGAGTCATGAGAGGTGTCGATGGGGAGGAGGAGGGTTGTACCAAGGGGTCGGGCAATGGAGTGGGTACACAGTGAGATTTATAGTACCCACAGCAAAGGCTGATTGGCCTGAAGAAGGTTGGACAAAAGATGACTGGACTAGAGCAGTGATGTCAAAATCAGCTGCACAGTGTGGGAGAGTAAATGATAGCCTAGATTAGCCGCAATGCCGGGAAAACAGACAGATATGTGACTACAGATATTCCTTATTGAACTTGTGCATAAGCTTCATTAGGGAGACTCCACCACAGTAATAAGGACAGGTTTCCATTCCTCCAGGTTCATGTCTAAACTGCTAATAAATCTGAATATTTCATATAGACTTCTGTTCATGCACAGCTTGTAAATCAGAACAAAGTGTTTATTCTGGGGTCCTCACACCCTGTGGCGTAACAGTCTACTTTAGGAGGACATTAGTACTCTGACTTCACCACCAGTGTCATTTGTCTTTCAGGTGTCTCTGGTGTCGCTAACAGCAAATATCCTAGGATACTCTGAGCTGGGAGCCATCAAGTCCTTGCGGACCCTAAGAGCTCTGAGGCCCCTGAGAGCCCTCTCCCGCTTTGAGGGGATGAAGGTGGGGCTAGCACATGTCTACAACCCTGTCAAGAGGGTCTCAGGGTGCTAGTAAATTTGTGTTTGACTGGTTGCTTTCTCACTGCAGGTGGTGGTTAATGCTCTGGTTGGAGCAGTCCCATCAATCTTCAACGTCCTCCTTGTGTGTCTGATCTTCTGGCTGATTTTCGGCATCATGGGCGTGAACCTGTTTGCAGGAAAGTTTTATTACTGCTTCAATGAGACATCGGAGGAGTTGTTTCTCCCTGAGAGGGTTGACAACAAGACCCAGTGTTTGGCTCTGATTCAGGAAAACTTCACTGAGGTCCACTGGAAGAACCTGAAGATCAACTACGACAATGTTGGAATGGGCTACCTGTCTCTGCTGCAAGTGGTTAGTCTGAACACCTGTGACTTCACAGAGAAATAACCCAATAGATCAATACAGAATAATTCTACTGACCTCACTGATCAGATATTGCTGTCATGATGTTTTGTGGGTCTTTACCTGCTGATTCTTGCAGTAGATGAACAGCTGAAACTGATGTTCAGGACTTTTGTCTTTCAGGCCACATTTAAAGGCTGGATGGATATCATGTATGCAGCAGTAGACTCAAGAGAGGTCAGTTGTACTGAAACGGTTACTGAGACTGTGCTGATACCGATGCACAGATCTCCTACTTGTGAGCAGATTTGTGTATTTAAAAATGAAGTCTGACGGAAAGGGACGAGAATTTTTCATGTCAGAACGTTTCATTGCTTCTGAGTTATTGTGGTTAGTCGGGTAAACCTAAGAAAAACATTTAAGCCATCACAACAATTTAGCTTATTTCATTTTGTTGGATTCCTAAACAATGCCCTTTAGGCAGGAAAGGAAATCAGATATCTAATGGCAACCAGTGTTGGGGAGTAATGGAATACTACATGTACTGGTGTTACGTATTTAAAATACAAAATATGAGTAACTGTATTCTGTTACAGTTACCATTTAAAAGATGATATTCAGAATACAGTTACTTTGTTGAAATAAATGGATTACATGGCGGTCTTTTCCTGTTTCATATGTTTGGCTATGCTCTCTCTATTTTTGGTAATCCACGCCGGTGGAAACCCAAACAAAACACGCATTATGAGGCTCAAATGTCTGTGTCTCTATCTCGCGGCCCATGTCACCTCTACTTGTGGTCCGCATAATAACGTGAAGAAATATTATTTTTAAATGTATTATTCAAAAAATGATTTAATATGAATGCAATAGCAGAGTGTTACAGTCATAGCTCTAAAGAATGTAGCCTGATGGGCAGTGTAGTCTGTGCTGCAGGGAGAATGGACTGCCATACCCGTTATGTGTCTGTGAGCGCGAGGAGGGAGAAAAAGGAAAGTTACGAGCTGTCATCGAGCAACGGGAAGAAACGGGAGCTGGAAGCATGTAAATATAATAATAACCACTGCAGCCAAACAGAGAGCCTGACGAGCCGAGCTGTAAGTAAGCTATTAAGACTCGACTGTACGCTGTGTTCCTGTTTTCCTCTGAAACAATAAGCTCTGTTGGAGCAGCCTTTCAACGCCTCTCTCTGTCTCTCGCTAGCAAAGTCGACCTAGACAACAAAGTAAAGCTAGTTTTCAGCTACGAGCCCGACACGAACCCGACATATTAGCCAGAGGTCCCTTTACTACGGTTCGGAGCCGCGGACCTGTTTTATATACGCGTGGAATAGTTTTCTATACGAGATCGCTGCAAAAAGTGCAGCCTTACCTAATGTCCACCTACTGTTACTCATTTATATTAAGATTTAAACATCTAGTTGGTGTGACGAGTAACCTTCAGTAATAGTAATAAATCACACAGCAATAGGACATTCATGTAGTTGTAAAAAGCATGATAATATATTAAGTAATCCAAAGTATTCAGAATACGTTACTCTCATTGAGTAAAGTAGCAGAATACGTTACAAAATACATCTTGGGGCATGTAATCTATAGTGGAATACATTTAAAAAGTAACCTTCCCAACACTGATGGCAACACCCTAACCCCTGAAATAGTGTCCCCAGAGAATGACATCACTCAACAGTTTTCATTCTCACCCTAACCTTTATCTTGGTTACCATGGTTACATTCTTGGGAGTGTAGGTGGAGTCCCAGCCAATGTATGAGGACAACCTGTACATGTACCTGTACTTCGTCTGCTTTATCATCTTTGGCTCATTCTTCACCCTCAACCTTTTCATCGGAGTCATTATAGACAACTTCAACCAGCAGAAAGCTAAGATAGGTTTTTACTCACTGACATCAATCATTTATTACTGGATTTCTATTTGCCAGCTGACTGTGTGTTGTTTTTTCTTTACATGGGAGGAGGTGATATTTTCATGACAGAGGAGCAGAAGAAGTATTACAACGCCATGAAGAAACTGGGCTCTAAGACACCTCAGAAACCTATCCCACGGCCTGAGGTCAGTTTGATTACTCCCTGTGAGCAGAAAACAGGATTTAAACATTTGGGATGGAGCAAGATTTAAATGGTTCCTTTATTTTTTGTGTCCAGAATAAGTTTCAGGGTCTGGTCTTTGACTTGGTGACCCAACGTTTTTTTGACGTTCTCATCATGGTGTTGATCTGTCTCAACATGGTGACTATGATGGTGGAAACAGATGAGCAGAGCAAGGACAAAGAAATCATCCTTTACTGGGTCAACCTTGTTTTCATCATCATCTTCTCCACAGAGTGCGGTCTAAAGATCATCGCTCTGCGGCAGCACTACTTTGCCGTCGGCTGGAATATCTTTGATTTTGTGGTGGTTATACTTTCCATTGCAGGTGAATCCATGTTTGAGGAAACTGACAATATTTAATATTTTTGTTTTTTAATTCACACATTAATAGAAGAATCTCATACTTTCTTTTCCCTTTCCACCTTCTTTCTTTTTTCCTTCCTTCCTTCCTTTAGGCCTTCTCCTTGCTGACATCATAGAAAAGTACTTCGTATCACCTACGCTCTTTCGTGTGATCCGATTGGCTCGTATTGGCCGAATCCTTCGTCTTATTCGTGGAGCCAAAGGGATCCGGACGCTGCTCTTTGCCTTGATGATGTCCCTTCCTGCTCTCTTCAACATTGGTCTCCTTCTCTTCCTCATCATGTTTATTTTCTCCATCTTTGGTATGTCTAACTTTGCCTACGTGAAGAAGGAAGCGATGATTGACGACATATTTAACTTTGAGAACTTTGGAAACAGCATGATCTGCCTCTTCATGATCACCACATCAGCAGGATGGGATGGACTGCTAAATCCCATCATGAACACGCCCCCAGACTGCGACCCAGACTTTGAAAACCCAGGAACGACTGTCAGAGGGAACTGCGGCAGCCCAGCATTAGGCATCGTTTTCTTCACCACGTACATCATCATGTCCTTTTTGGTGGTGGTTAACATGTACATTGCCATCATCCTGGAGAACTTCAATGTAGCTACAGAGGAGAGCAGCGACCCACTGTGTGAAGATGACTTTGAGATGTTTTATGAAACCTGGGAAAAGTTTGACCCCGATGCCTCACAGTTCATACATTACAGGTGAGTCCACCTCTGTTTTAGTCTGGCTCTAATCTGAGATGTGGTGTTCTCTAAAGACCTGTAAGAATTAAGTTCTGTGGATTCTAATGTGTTCCTCAGTGAGCTGTCAGACTTCTGCGATGCTCTGCAGGATCCTCTGAGGATTCCCAAACCCAACGCTGCCACCCTGATCCAAATGGACCTGCCTTTGGTACCCGGAGAAAAGCTGCACTGTCTGGACATACTGCTTGCTCTCACTGCACAGGTAACCTCACCTGCTCACATTTACAGCTTATTCTATTGGATCTTTATTATATTATACTATATTATATTACATTTATAGGTTTTAGGTGATTCCGGGGCCATGGATTCTCTAAAAGGCAACATGGAAGACAAGTTCACAGCCAACAACCCATCCAAGGTTCTATTCTATCATAAAGTCTTTACCAGTGTCATGTACAGTTCTTGGGAGAGTTTGCACATGGGCATATTTAAGTACCAGTAATTGGTTTCCTTTCAGTACTGCTTTGAATTTGTGTAGAAGCTGTTATTACATCTGAGACCTGTTTCTAGCTTAGCTTCATGCTTAGCTTGTCTAAATTTTTATTTCATGTTGAGATGTCTAACGGTCACACAAAGCTCTCATATATACAGTGGGGCAAAAAAGTATTTAGTCAGCCACCGATTGTGCAAGTTCCCCCACTTAAAATGATGACAGAGGTCAGTAATTTGCACCAGAGGTACACTTCAACTGTGAGAGACAGAATGTGAAAAAAAAATTCATGAATTCACATGGTAGGATTTGTAAAGAATTTATTCGTAAATTAGGGTGGAAAATAAGTATTTGGTCACCTCAAACAAGGAAAATCTCTGGCTCTCACAGACCTGTAACGTCTTCTGTAAGAAGCTTTTCTGTCCCCCACTCGTTACCTGTATGAATGGCACCTGTTTGAACTCATCATCTGTATAAAAGACATCTGTCCACAGCCTCAAACAGTCAGACTCCAAACGCCGCAATGGCCAAGAACAAAGAGCTTTCGAAGGACACCAGGAAAAGTATTGTAGACCTGCACCAGACTGGGAAGAGTGAATCTACAATAGGCAAGCAGCTTGGTGTGAAAAAATCAACTGTGGGAGCAATCATCAGAAAATGGAAGACATACAAGACCACTGATAATCTCCCTCGATCTGGGGCTCCACGCACGATCTCATCCCGTGGGGTCAAAAGGATCATGAGAACGGTGAGCAAAGATCCCAGAACCACACGGGGGGACCTGGTGAATGACCTGCAGAGAGCTGGGACCAAAGTAACAAAGGTCACCATCAGTAACACACTACAACGGCAGGGAATCAAATCCCGCAGTGCCAGACGTGTTCCGCTGCTGAAGCCAGTGCATGTCCAGGCCCGTCTGAAGTTTGCCAGAGAGCACATGGATGATACAGCAGAGGATTGGGAGAATGTCATGTGGCCAGATGAAACCAAAGTAGAACTTTTTGGTATAAACTCAACTCGTCGTGTTTGGAGGAAGAAGAATACTGAGTTGCATCCCAAGAACACCATACCTACTGTGAAGCATGGGGGTGGAAACATCATGCTATGGGGCTGTTTTTCTGCCAAGGGGACAGGACGACTGATCCGTGTTAAGGACAGAATGAATGGGGCCATGTATCGTCAGATTTTGAGCCAAAACCTCCTTCCATCAGTGAGAACTTTGAAGATGAAACGAGGCTGGGTCTTCCAACATGACAATGATCCAAAACACACCGCCCGGGCAACAAAGGAGTGGCTCCGTAAGAAGCATTTGAAAGTCCTGGAGTGGCCTAGCCAGTCTCCAGACCTCAACCCCATAGAAAATCTGTGGTGGGAGTTGAAAGTCCGTGTTGCTCGGCGACAGCCCCAAAACATCACTGCTCTCGAGAAGATCTGCATGGAGGAATGGGCCAAAATACCAGCTACTGTGTGTGCAAACCTGGTAAAGACCTATAGTAAACGTTTGACCTCTGTTATTGCCAACAAAGGTTATGTTAGAAAGTATTGAGTTGTATTTTTGTTATTGACCAAATACTTATTTTCCACCCTAATTTACGAATAAATTCTTTACAAATCCTACCATGTGGATTCATGGATTTTTTTTTCACATTGTGTCTCTCACAGTTGAAGTTACCTCTGGTGCAAATTACTGACCTCTGTCATCATTTTAAGTGGGGGAACTTGCACAATCGGTGGCTGACTAAATACTTTTTTGCCCCACTGTATGTAAATGACAAGTGACAAATGAATCTGTGGAGAAATCTTTGGAGAAAAGAAAAAAAATGCAAAAAACGTAAGTATGTTTGATGTGTCAGTCAGAATGAGTATGTTCTTTGGTCAGACCAAAGACCCAGCTAAACAATCTCATAAAATCAAAACTTACATGTTCTGGCAACCAGAGTTAGAGTTAGGATTGGTGTCTAATGAGGTTAAGATGGTTAACCTCTGTGTCACGGCCTTTAAGCTTCCAAACAGAATAATCCAAGAAAAGGCCTGAGGTGGCAGCAGGTGGTTTGTTTCAGAACGCACTTCCAACGTGACTCTTTGAAAAATATATGCTGTTTATTTCTTGCAAAATTATGAACCAAATCATTTCTTACAACTTATAAACAAAAGTTAATCTAATTCCACAAGTTCACAGAGTGGTCAAAAAATCATTTTAAAAACGCTCCCATCTTACCAGCTGACAACAAGGAAAACATTTCCACCAAGCATGCTCTGAGTTAATGCGAGGGTCCAAACAACTTTTCATAAAATTAAACTTTTAATTACAGACTTTAATAGCGAAATAGCTTAAGTATGTTATAATGGATAAAAATTATGATTCACAAGAATTCAACAAAAATGGCCACAACACATTTCTGTCCTGATGGGAAATGAAGAGACATCTTTAGAAGGCGATTCGTGGGCTCTTCATGTGTCGGTGAACCTGCAGCAGATCAAGCTCAGTGTTTTTGTAACAGAGCAGCATTTTTATCTGTTCATATTCAGTTTCTGACAAGCTGTCAAAAACATTTTTGACAGCTTGTCAGAAATATTATTTGTCTCTGATGCTGTGATCATTATGACATACAGGAGTCATATGAACCAATCAGCAGTACTCTGCGGAGGAAACAGGAAGAGGTAGCAGCGACAGTGATCCAGAGAGCGTACAGGAAGCACCTCCTTCAGCGGGGCAAGGTCAAACGGGTATCCTACAAATACGGAGAGAAGCTGGACGGACGACAGGACAAGCCACCAGAGACAGAAGCAACTCTTTCTAAAGGACTGAGTCAGCCGTACAGTGGCAGCCACGAGCAGACGGCTTCAGGTCAGGTGCATCCCACCCGGGTAGAGCTTCAGAGCGAGTTTGTTCTCCGCGCCGCCCCGGCGTGCAGCACTCATGAGTTTGTTCAAGATGAGAACCTGAGGGAATCTGTCGTGTGACAGCACACCTGTTCCTCCAGTTTCTCCTCTCACCTGTGGAAGCTGCAGCTGGCGTTCTTTCTACAAACTCAGCAGAGACTCTGTTTTTCCGGTGTGTTCAGAGGTTAACACCATTGTTAATGCCCTGTGTGACGTCAAACTTTGCAGGTGACCCTGATTATTGATTGTTTCTGAGTCACCTCGATCGACTCAAATGTTATGATGGATGTGTTTGAGATTGTATCTGAAACTGCCTGAGACAGTACTCATTAATTCATAACAGGCATGTGCTACTAACCTGAACCTAAGAGCTGACAGTCAATGAGAGTACAGCATGTTAGCAGGTGAAGAAGTTCTGGTTAAAGTAGTTCAAATATAACCACATGTTTACCTATTTAATTAACATTTCATCAACAAAAGACTCAAGTTGTTTGTATTCCCAGTTCTTGATACTTCCATTTTGTTGAATGCAGCTGCAGGTGCTTTCTTTATGCAAAATCAAAGCTTCTGCAGAGTTGATAAAACGGGAAGTGTTGTTTTACTGGCTGAGGCAGCTTGTTTGCTGTATGCTGACACTGTTCCTGATTGGTGAACATTTCTGACACACTAATGACATAAAAGCAAACACCCCTCAAAGACTGCTGCACACCTTTTTAATAAAACATGTCCATGTACCTGGAAATGAAAAGAAATAAAACTGTTACACTGAAAATGGACAGCCAATAGGAACAGGCTGTTTTTGTGATGTAAACAGTGTTTATTCACTGAAGAAGAAGAGAAGTAATTTCTTTTTTCTCTTTTTATGGACTCTGCTGAGTTTCAGTGATCCTAAAACCTTTGTCTCTTCTCAAAATACATTTATGTTGTTTTTTTACAGACTTCACTTGCAGGTGAACTTTGTCAAACTGTCTTCTTGTTGTTAAGAAACTTTTGCTTCATGTGGTGGATGAGTCTCAGCCATCTGAGTGGTCAGTTGGATGGAGGATAGTTGTGACCTGCAGTAAAACAAAGCTTCTGTAAGTGTTGTCATGACGTTTATGTCTGTACATATCAATAAAGTTTTCCGATTCGCAACTGCACTTCCACCTGGACGCTAAGTATTCACACCTTCAGATTTCTCTTCCTGTCTGGCTCAGAGGCGACAGCTGCTGTCGAGTCTAAATGGCCAAAGTTCAAAGAGAAAGACAAGAAGAGCAACAGCTGACCAAGGATCACACACACACACACACACACACACACACACACACACACACACGTGTTCTGGTGTTTGTGAGGACTTCCCAGGACCTTGACCCTGAACTTGAACCCAGTCTGAACCTTTAAAGCATTGCCTGGGGGCGGGGTCTTCAACTTACTGTTAATTAAACTAATTTAAGGTTAGTCTGTTTGCACTTACCGATAATGACTTCAAATCTATTTTAATCATGTGAGCAGTAAACTGTTGACAGAATAAGTTTCTACTCTGTCGCCCCCTGCTGGACTTACTATGCTACAGCCCCTTCTAAATAAAAGCACGAGGCACAAGCAACCAGTTCAATGGTTAATAAAATGCATCGGGTGACATTATAATGTGTGAATGTGTGCGTGAATGGGTGGATGACTGGATATGTAAAGCGCTTTGGGGTCCTTACCATTCATTTATTTATAATATTCTGACTGATTACTGAATGAATCCAGTGCACACCTGGTCTCTGCTCAAGGCCACTCACATATTCACTGCGTCACTATCTCCATGGAGACAAGATGCTAATTAAGATGAATGAGTTTATTTCCTGACAGTTTAAATATTGAAGCTGCAGGAAGGTCACACAGTGACAGTTTTATAACACACACACAGATCGTTAATAATCATGAACAGCTTTCTGTCCCAGCCCGATAAACCAACACCATTCCACTTGGGTCGTGTTAATGTTCATTAATAAACTACTGACTGAAATCTGAAGACGGGCCTGTAAAAGAAATAAAAAGGAAGAGTTTTAATAAAGTGTTGCTCTCAGCTCGGTTTGCAGGAGCTTTGTCAGGTGTGTTTCAGCCTTTAGGACAATCATGGATGAATCTGATGGCAGTCACAGAAATCCCAAATGAATGAGGAGTTACTCTGGATCATCTCTGCAACAGGGAGAGAATCTCATTTGAAAAGGATTTCCTTTACAAGCTGTTTTCTCCCGTTTATTTGCAGTTATTATCTAATGAACTGACAGGTTTTATTTATCTAGCAGACAACAGATTGGGTAAAGTATGTAAGATAATCTGTTTGTAGTCCATCTTTCAGACATTTGGCAGCTACGTCAACATCACAGTAAGAAGCAGCTAGATTGGGATCACCAAACTTCTCTTTCAGAATCAGAATCAGTCACATTTGACAAGCGGGAAAGGCGATCGAAGACAGAAGTGCAAGTCTTTCTCCTTGGTCTCCTCCTGCAGCTGATGTTCGGCTGGTTTTGCTGTTGTTAGCTCTAATCTGAGCTGCTGTCCACTCTTCGGATGAACTCTTCCTCTTCAGACAGAGACTTACATCAAAGAGTTTGGTGTTTTTTGAAGAAACGTTATTGAAACTTTATGGGGTTTTTTAAATAAAAGATGATAAATAAAAAAAACGTCATTAATGAGAAAACACGTCCCTGCACAGCCTCAGACCAGTCTCTCTATGATTTCTCACTTTCATGGAGTGTTGAATAAATTCAGTTTCCTGTGTGATTGCTGACCGCTGTGAATACATTTACAAACATCTGACCGTGTTTTTCACTCGGTTACATCTTGTTTTCGGTACATGTAATAACATAAATATTCAGGTCAGCTATTTATTAGTTTCTGTGATGTTTTACTCTTTTCAGCAGCTGAACAAATGTCAGTTTATTGAAAATAAACATATTGAAAAAGATATTGAAAATCTTAAAGTCAAAACGGGGGTTGCATTTTCATTCATTATTTTTTTTATAGAAAAACCCTTTTGACAGGGTTGAATGGAGTTTTTTATTCACCGCATTGTCAAGATTTGGAATTGGTGATCCTTTTTGTAGATGAGTTACGACACAGGGCTGAAAGCCTCTGTTCTCACCAATGGGCTGATGTCCACATTTTTTAATATCTCCAGGTCTACCCGTCAGGGTTGTAGTCTTAGCCCTGTTCACTATCTTTTTGGAACCCCTGGCTATTAAAATTAGGGAAGATTCAAGTATTGTGGGTGTGAATGGAGGGGGGAGAGAACATAAATTATTTCTATATGCAGACAATAGTTTGGTGGTGTTTCAGGACCCTACCAATTCTATAACAAAATTGCTAAATGTTATTGGTGAATTCTCTAAGTTATCAGGCTACAAAATTAACTGGCATAAGTCGGAGGCAATGCCAATATATCAAACATGTATTGCTAATTCATTATCAGCTTTCAATTTCAATGTGTTACAAAAAGGGATGAAATACTTAGGAATAATACTTAATCTGAATGTTGATGAAATTATGAATGATAATGTAGGAAAACTACTTACTAGGATTAAAACTAATTTGGAGAAATGGGGTAAGCTGCACTTGACACTATGGGGCAAAGTAAATACGCTAAAGATGGCAGCAGCTCCTCTGATCAATTATTTCATTGGAATGATACCAGTTTGTATTTCACCTCAATTTCTCCTTATCTTTCCTCATGTGGTGCATTTTCCATTGTTATACCTCTCTGACCTGTCTTCCCCATGTGATGTTTTGTGTAATGTATGTATGGTCGGAGGGTAAGATGGCGCCGCAATTGCGTGCAATAGGTCGGCAGCCTTATGAAATTTCCCCTTGTGGGACTAATAAAGGTATATCAATCAATCAATCAATCAAATTTTCGTAAGATGTAATAATATGATAAAACCCTTTCTTTGGGATGGTGGTAGACCGCAGAACAATCCTGGTCGACTGTACCAACCGAGAAAAGAAGGGGGTTTATCCCTACCCAACACAAAACAGTACAGCATCTCATTTGAAATGTGCAAGCTGTGTAAACACTGGGCAGCAATAAATTCAGACCCAGACTGGGTTCTAATGGAACGTGAACTGGTCTTTCCATTCACTCCCATTGAGGTGTTGGCTCAAAAACCAGACAATAAAGGGAATAGAGTAGATAACCCTATTTTAAAGTTTTCAAAAATGGTGCGGCAAGAGCTGTAATCTCTCCCCATACTTTCAAAAATATGCACCCTTGTGACATAACCCAAAAATAAAAATAGGTAAACAAACAATTTATTGGCCACAGTGGCACAAAAAAGACATTAGGGAAGCTGGAGGTAACTGTATCCAATCTAAAATTCTCAGCAGGTACTATTACACACCAATGAGACTTTATAAAATGGGAATTATAAGTAAAGATGACCTGTGTTGGAAGTGCCAAGAAGCAAAATGTACGTTAGTACATGCTTTATGGGAATGTCCACTGGTCTCCCCAATATGGGAAAATGTTTTAAAATCATATGGAGGGTTGGGTGACACTTAAATTACCTAGATCACCAAGATTGTGCCTATTGGGGGACAGAGGTGAGGTGCCACAGTTACACAAAGCAGGCTTCAGAGTGCTAAACATTGGGATTGTGACATGTGTTCGTCTTAATTTAACACTTTGGAAAGACCCTCGGACTCCAACCCTAAAAGGAAGGGAAAATGACTGAAAATGCCGCATGCGAGAAAATGCTGGGAAGACTCTAATAGAACTGACAGAGGCGAGGCTGCCATATCGCGCCATCGGCCCTTCTGGCCAACACCAGCAGGCGGTAGGTGAAGTGTCTTGCCCAAGGACACAACGACAGAGACTGTCCGAGCCGGGGCTCAAACCAGCAACCTTACGATTACAAGGCGAACTCCCAACTCTTGAGCCACAATCGCCCATCAATTAAGGGTCTTGTGTGTGCAACAATTTATTTATTGTTGCACACACAAGTACAAGTACCTCGGGCTGTGGGTGGACAACAAACTGGACTGATCATGCAACACAGAGCACCTGTTTAAAAAAGCCCAAAGCTGACTGTACTTCCTCAGGAGGCTGAGGTCTTTTAACATCTGCAGGAAGCTCCGGAGGATGTTTTTGCCAGTCGGTGGTTGTCACTACCCGATCCGTACTGGAAACCCGATCGGTACCCCGTATGCGCGAAAGGTTTCTACTTCCGGTCGTAGCGTTTTACGATAGTTATGGGTCAGAGTATCTGTTAAGATGTTAAGAATAACAAGTATATCTTAAAATGTTTGCAATAATGAAGCATTTCAGTACAATGTAGACAAAAATGAAAAATAAAAAGAAAGTTACGGATCAGGACTCTCCGATCCTTACTGCGCATGTGTAAAGTCTGACCGTACAAATCGGGTCTACCCGATCAGTACCGCGCATGTGCAGATGTTTTCTTCTTCTTCTGTTCGTTTAATGGCAGTTTACTCCCCAGTGTACGAGGATACCGCCACCTGCTGACGAAGCGAATAAACCCTATTATAAACTGAATTATCGTCATTACAAACGTGTGTTAAATCTGATTTAGTGATAGTCGAGTGTGTTTATGCTTGTCTGTGAGGAGAGGATTGTTGGAATAGTGATGATGATGTGCGCTATCACTGTCAATTGTCAGTAAACACTTAATCTGGCTGATGAATCTACACGTGAGATATTACAAAGTCTGCATTATTAACTCTGTAATTAGGCGCCATTCTTCTTATTTTACGGCGCTGTTGCTCAATCGGGGGATGCTCTCTGTTGAGGAGAAAAAGCATGAATTTCTTTGTATACGGATTATCCATTGTTTAAATGTCCCGGGCAGTCGAAAAGGAGGCAGAGCTGTTGAGAAATGCTAGGAGCTAACTGGGCGCTAACCGTATCATTCAAATATATTGAATGTCGCAATGTTGGCAAAGAGAGGAAGTGACGTAAGATTTGCGCATGCGGGGTACCGATCGGGTTTCCGGTACGGATCGGGTAGTGACAGTGGTTGCTGGAGTACTTTTCTATGCTGTGGTGTGGTGGGGGAGCAGCACAGCAAAGAAGGACATATCCAGGCTGGAGAAACTGATCAGGAAGGCTAGCTCTGTGGTCGGCCTGAAGCTGGACAGTCTGGTGACAGTGGCAGAGAAAAGGACACTAAAAAAAACTACTGGACATTATGAACAATGCTGGGCATCTCTGTACACGGCCATTAACAACCAGAGGAGTCTGTTCAGTGACAGGTTGCTTCTCCCAAAGACAAGAACCAACAGACTTAAAAACTCCTTTGTCCCACACGCAATCAGACTGTTTAACTCCTCTCTGGAGGGGAGAGGGAGGGGAAACAGGAGGACAAAGGAGGGGGGAACAACTAAGCTGTAGTGCCTCTTGACTTCACTGTGCAATACCTTTTGTGCAATACTTTTGTTAATAGTCAACGGTGTGTCACAACCCGGCTCATAGGAAGTGACAAACAAATGGGAGACCACACACAGGCTTTTAAAGGCTGTAAGACATATTTAATGAAAATAAGGTAAAGCAACTTAAACACAATTTAAAGGACATAACAGCCATAACTGAAACTTTCAAATGAACATGACAAGTGCCAGAGAGAGCGTCAAAGCCAGCCACCACTGGTTCAGTCAAGGTGTCTTTAAACACTGGAACTGGCCTCTCAGGTGTGCTGCATCACTAATTGGGTCAGCTCCACCTACCTGCAAGAAACAGGTAAAAGAAAAAGAAAAACACAAGGCCAGCCCACTGGCCGTCACACTTCCCCCCATAGAACAGGGTGTCACCCTGAATTGGCAAACACATTTACATTATGAATTTGCAACTAGAAGAACTAACATATATTAAATACATAACATATATACACACATAAGCACCCTCACTTTCAACACCTTTTGTATGCTCAAAAATCATCTTCAGCTCAACTCCAACCTCAGCAACCTTGGTACCTAGGAGCAATTTAAGAGGAAGGAAAACGATACTGGAGAGGACATACTTCAAGAATATGAGGAGTGAAGCTGCTGGTTACAAAGGGGCACGGGACAAAGCATCTGCCAAGACATTATCTTTGCCCTTAATGTGCTGGATATCCAAATTGTAAGGATGCAAAAAGAGAGCCCACCGCATGAGCCTCTGATTTGGGTTCTGCAATGTGTTCAACAAAGTGAGAGGGTTATGGTCAGAAAATACCTCAATTGGCCGAGCAGAATCTAAATATACCCTAAAATGCTGCAAGGCCAAGACTAATGCCAAAGCTTCCTTCTCAATGACCGAATAATTCAGCTGATGAGAGTTGAACTTCTTGGAATAGAAACTAACTGGATGTTCAGTACCTTGCTTGTCAGCTTGAACTAGAACAGCACCTGCACCAATGTGGCTTGCGTCCACGTACAGCTTGAAGGGCTGATCCAGACGAGGGGCTAAAAGCACAGGTTCAGAGCACAGTAAAGCTTTTACATCCCAAAAAGCTTGCTGGCATGCTGCAGACCAAATAAACTTTACTTTGGCCTTCAACAAATCAGTCAGAGGAGCAACCACTGTTGAGAAGTTTCGACAAAAACAGCGATAATAACCGACCAGACCCAAAAATCTCATGAGTTCTTTTTTGGTTACTGGAACAGGGAACTCTTTGATGGCCAACACCTTTGCATCAACTGGCCTCACATAACCTTGGCCCACAACCTTACCAAGATAGGTCACAGTTGCTTTTGCAAATTCACATTTTGCCAGGTTGATAGTCAGATTCCCCCAAACTAATCATTCAAACAGAGTGCGAATGCGATCCAGATGATCCTCCCCGGTGTTACTATATACCACCACGTCATCTAGGTAAACAGCACAGCCTTTCAGCCCATTAACAACCATATTCATGAGTCGCTGAAATGGAGCTGGAGCATTGCGTAAACCAAAACCCATGACTGTATATGAATAAAAACCAGATGGCGTGATGAAAGCAGATATTTCCTGAGCTCCGGGAGTCAGCGGCACCTGCCAATATCCCTTCAACAGATCAAACTTGCTCACATATTCCGCTGCACCAACTTGTTCAATACAGTCATCAATATGAGGCAAGGGGTAGGAATCGGGTTTGGTCACTGCATTTACTTTACGAAAGTCTGTGCAACAACGTGGTGATTTATCAGCTTTTTCAACCAACAAGCATGGGGAAGCCCAGCTTGATGACGACGGCACTGCAATGTTGTTTTCCAACATGTAATGAACTTCCTTATCGATTATTTTCCTCTTGTCCTCAGAGACCCTGTAGAACCTCTGCCGGATTGGTTCTGCATCACCCACATCAATATCATGCTCTATCAAAGTTGTTTTAGAAGGTGTGTCTCTAAACAATGTTGGATACCTTTTAATTAATGTAGACAGTTCCGCACATTTGTCAGCAGGCAAATGGCCCAACAGCACCTCCAAGTTCCGAAGAGTCTCTGAATTCTTCAGACGACCCAGCAATAAAGGATCATCAGGTGCTGCCACATCCTCCCCCCCACAAACTGACTTCGCCACTGTACAAGCCGACAACCCTGGACTCTATGTGGAAGGAGAAACGAAAGAGCCCGACAGACCGACGAATAAGGGACGAACATGATAGGGTTTCAACAAATTAATATGGCAAAGTTGATTTCTTTTCCGGCGATCCGGAGCAGCAATCAAATAATTCTGTTCAGACAGTTTCTGTACCACGGTGTAAGGCCCAGAAAACCGTGCCTGGAACGGTGACCCTGCAATCGGCAGTAAAGCTAAAACCTGGTCACCTGTACTAAACTGCTGCTCATCAGAACGCCGGTCATAAAAATATTTCATCTTGACCTGAGCCTTTTCAAGGTTCTGTTTGGCCAACTGACCTGCCACATACAGTCTGTGCCGAAAACCATTAACATAATCTATCAAGTTCACTGGTGGTTCACCTGACAACCACTTATCGCACAGCACTGTCAACGGTCCCCGAACTTTGTGGCCAAAGACCAAGTCATTTGGGCTAAACCCAGTACTCTCCTGGCTAGGGATGGGTACCGGTGTCCGGTGCCATGATGGCAAAGGTTCTGACATAAACGGTAGTAACCAGACCGAAAAGCAGCGCACATTTCGGTGCTTTATTTCGGTGCTTTATTTTTCCTGAGCTGTGATACACTTCTAGCCAATCATTTTACGTTT